>NW_027077424.1:0-65000 GCF_963924675.1 Phocoena phocoena
ACTTGACTACACATGAACTGAATTACAAAACAGAACAGGGTCTCAAATTTAGAAAACCGACTAGTGCTTGCTTATGGAGAAAGGTGCCTTGGGGTGCTGCATAAAACCAGAGACTGAAATTAGCACAGATAACTTTCCATAAGCCAAATATGTAATAGACAAGACCTACTCCTTGCTCAACGAAATGGACCCAACACCACATATTCAACGCCTAGGAATATACCTGACTAGGAAGAATCTTAAAACCCATGGAAATATATGTCTCCGTAAGAGAATCAAGCGTGTGTACAGCGGCCAAAACGCAGCAGTGAAAATCCGATAAATCCCATTATCAAAATAAATTTCGAAAACAAAACAAAAAGACAGTGAAATAGAGAGCAATTCTTAAATAATTCACTCAGGGCATGTGATGCAACCGGTATTTACCACATCTACACCGAGAGCTGGTTGAGACATAAGGCTGGACACTTCAGGCTGATAGCATTGGTGAGTTTCGGTGAGCAAATGCAGACCCTTTGAAGTCATACTGCATGGTACCCATTCCATGGGTCCCAACTCTCCAGGTTCAAGGCATTCTTCCTCCAGCTAAAACATGCATGGGAAACCCAGAGTATCGTCCACCGTGTGATTGGGAAATGATTTAAAATGCATCTCAGTTTTCGTTTCCTTGTCCTCGGGTTCACCATTCCAGATGCTTTACTAACACTCTCCCTGCTTGGAGAGTCAGTGCCTTTAACCTCCTGTTTCGCACAGCGTGCAATTTCTGTGCAAGATGAACAGGAATAGGGAGAACCAATGAGAGACTAGCTGTAGGTGTCTGCACGGGCAAATGTAACGCTCATTGCCCACCAGGAAGAGGAATTAAACAAAGGCTCAGTGTGCCCTGCTGGAAACAGATTAGGGCCTGAAGCAATCCTGCGGTTTTGTGCCCAGCTCACAAGAAAGCGAGTTGAAGAAAGGAGCTCAGGGGCACTGTACTTCACAAACCTGCAGAGGTATAAATGACAGCTATCCTCCAAAAATATATTGAAGTAAGCCTGCGAAGGGCACTTGAAAGCGGGGCTGAATTTCAGGAAAACGATTGCAGGGGGTAGACTGGAATTGCCCTGAAAGCATAGGAAAAGAGGCACAACGTCGACAATGATGCACTTGGCCAAAAAGGGCGTATGCGTTTTTTCCTGAATATATTCAGGAAAAAACGCATACGCCCTTTTTGGCCAACCAAGCAAGCCTGTAAAGGAAATCTGCACTACAATGAAATCTCACTACCCCCCCCGGGCAAAAGGGCCATCTGAAAAAAGTGTAAAATCCAGAAAGGTAGGACAGGATATGGAGAACAGGGAGCCTTGTTATGCTGATTGGCAGGATGTAAATTGCCAGTAGCCACCCTGGGGAAGTGTATGGTGTTTCCTGAAACACGTAAGAAACAAAGCAACACAGCCTATGGCACTTCCACTTATGGTCCTATAGCTTACGGAAATTAAAATCAAAAACAGACAGCCACCCCAATATTTGGGACGGCTGTGTTCACAAGAAGCTCGTCTACAGTATCAGGTAAATATCCCAGAAAGCAAAAAATGGATAAAGAAGTTGTGGCACGTACGTGCAATGCAATATCACTCAGCAATGAAATCTGTTTCATCAGGCCCGTAGCGGCATAGTGAGTGGATGCAGGTACGGTGATTCTACGTGAACTACGTCACACAGAAAAAGAAACATCATAAGATATCACTAATACACGGAATGTAAACTGGACTACACATGAACTGAATTACAAAAAAGAACAGGGTCTCAAATTTAGAAAACCAACTAGTGCTTGCTTATGGGGAAAGGTGCGTTGGGGTGCTGCATAAAACCTGAGACTGAAATTAGCACAGATAACATTCCATAAGCCAAATATGTAATAGACAAGACCTACTCCTTGCTCAACGAAATGGACTCAACACCACATATTCAACGCCTAGGAATATACCTGACTAGGAAGAATCTTAAAACCCATGGATATATATGTCTCCGTAAGAGAATCAAGCGTGTGTACAGCGGCGGAAATGCAGCAGGGAAAATCCGATAAATCCCATTATCAAAATAAATTTCGAAAACAATACACAAAGACAGTGAAATAGAGAGCAATTCTTAAATAATTCACTCAGGGCATGTGATGCAACCGGGATTGACCACATCTACACCCAGAGCTGGTTGAGACATAAGGCTGGACACTTCTGGCTGATAGCACTGGTGAGTTTCGGTGAGCAAATGCAGACCCTTTGAAGTCATACTGCATGGTACCCATTCCATGGGTCCCAACTCTCCAGGTTCAAGGCATTCTACCTCCAGCTAAAACATGCATGGGAAACCCAGAGTATCGTCCACCGTGTGATTGGGAAACGATTTAAAATGCATCTCAGTTTTCGTATCCTGGTCCTCGGGTTCAGCATTCCAGATGCTTTACTAACACTCTCCCCGCTTGGAGAGTCAGTGCCTTTAACCTCCTGTTTGGCACAGCTTGCCATTTCTGTGCAAGATGAACAGGAATAGGGAGAACCAATGAGAGACTAGCTGTAGGTGTCTGCACGGGCAAATGTAACGCTCATTGCCCACCAGGAAGAGGAATTAAACAAAGGCTCAGTGTGCCCTGCTGGAAACAGATTAGGGCCTGAAGCAATCCTGCGGTTTTGTGCCCAGCTCACAAGAAAGCGAGTTGAAGAAAGGAGCTCAGGGGCACTGTACTTCACAAACCTGCAGAGTTATAAATGACAGCTATCCTCTAAAAATATATTGAAGTAAGCCTGCGAAGGGGACTTGAAAGCGGGGCTGAATTTCAGGAAAACGATTGCAGGGGGTAGACTGGAATTGCCCTGAAAGCATAGGAAAAGAGGCACAACGTCGACAATGATGCACTTGGCCAAAAAGGGCGTATGCGTTTTTTCCTGAATATATTCAGGAAAAAACGCATACGCCCTTTTTAGCCAACCAAGCAAGCCTGTAAAGGAAATCTGCACTACAATGAAATCTCACTGCCCCCCGGGCATTAGGGCCATCTGAAAAAAGTGTAAAATCCAGAAAGGTAGGACAGGATATGGAGAACAGGGAGCCTTGTTATGCTTATTGGCAGGATGTAAATTGCCAACAGCCACCCTGGAGAAGTGTATGGTGTTTCCTGAAACACGTAAGAAACAAAGCAAAACAGCCTATGGCACTTCCACTTATGGTCTTATAGCTTACGGAAATTAAAATCAAAAACAGACAGCCACCCCAATATTTGGGATGGCTGTGTTCACAAGAAGCTCGTCTACAGTATCAGGCAAATATCCCAGAAAGCAAAAAATGGATAAAGAAGTTGTGGCACGTACGTACAATGCAATATCACTCAGCAATGAAATCTGTGTCATCAGGCCGGTAGCGGCATAGTGAGTGGATGCAGGTACGGTGATTCTACGTGAACTACGTCACACAGAAAAAGAAACATCATAAGATATCACTAATACACGGAATGTAAACTTGACTACACATGAACTGAATTACAAAACAGAACAGGGTCTCAAATTTAGAAAACCAACTAGTGCTTGCTTATGGGGAAAGGTGCGTTGGGGTGCTGCATAAAACCTTAGACTGAAATTAGCACAGATAACATTCCATAAGCCAAATATGTAATAGACAAGACCTACTCCTTGCTCAACGAAATGGACTCAACACCACATATTCAAAGCCTAGGAATATACCTGACTAGGAAGAATCTTAAAACCCATGGATATATATGTCTCCGTAAGAGAATCAAGCGTGTGTACAGCGGCGGAAATGCAGCAGTGAAAATCCGATAAATCCCATTATCAAAATAAATTTCGAAAACAAAACACAAAGACAGTGAAATAGAGAGCAATTCTTAAATAATTCACTCAGGGCATGTGATGCAACCGGGATTGACCACATCTACACCCAGAGCTGGTTGAGACATAAGGCTGGACACTTCTGGCTGATAGCACTGGTGAGTTTCGGTGAGCAAATGCAGACCCTTTGAAGTCATACTGCATGGTACCCATTCCATGGGTCCCAACTCTCCAGGTTCAAGGCATTCTACCTCCAGCTAAAACATGCATGGGAAACCCAGAGTATCGTCCACCGTGTGATTGGGAAACGATTTAAAATGCATCTCAGTTTTCGTATCCTGGTCCTCGGGTTCAGCATTCCAGATGCTTTACTAACACTCTCCCCGCTTGGAGAGTCAGTGCCTTTAACCTCCTGTTTGGCACAGCTTGCCATTTCTGTGCAAGATGAACAGGAATAGGGAGAACCAATGAGAGACTAGCTGTAGGTGTCTGCACGGGCAAATGTAACGCTCATTGCCCACCAGGAAGAGGAATTAAACAAAGGCTCAGTGTGCCCTGCTGGAAACAGATTAGGGCCTGAAGCAATCCTGCGGTTTTGTGCCCAGCTCACAAGAAAGCGAGTTGAAGAAAGGAGCTCAGGGGCACTGTACTTCACAAACCTGCAGAGTTATAAATGACAGCTATCCTCCAAAAATATATTGAAGTAAGCCTGCGAAGGGGACTTGAAAGCGGGGCTGAATTTCAGGAAAACGATTGCAGGGGTAGACTGGAATTGCCCTGAAAGCATAGGAAAAGAGGCACAACGTCGACAATGATGCACTTGGCCAAAAAGGGCGTATGCGTTTTTTCCTGAATATATTCAGGAAAAAACGCATACGCCCTTTTTAGCCAACCAAGCAAGCCTGTAAAGGAAATCTGCACTACAATGAAATCTCACTGCCCCCCGGGCAATAGGGCCATCTGAAAAAAGTGTAAAATCCAGAAAGTTAGGACAGGATATGGAGAACAGGGAGCCTTGTTATGCTAATTGGCAGGATGTAAATTGCCAGCAGCCACCCTGGAGAAGTGTATGGTGTTTCCTGAAACACGTAAGAAACAAAGAAACACAGCCTATGGCACTTCCACTTATGGTCTTATAGCTTACGGAAATTAAAATCAAAAACAGAAAGCCACCCCAATATTTGGGACGGCTGTGTTCACAAGAAGCTCGTCTACAGTATCAGGTAAATATCCCAGAAAGCAAAAAATGGATAAAGAAGTTGTGGCACGTACGTACAATGCAATATCACTCAGCAATGAAATCTGTGTCATCAGGCCCGTAGTGGCATAGTGAGTGGATGCAGGTACGGTGATTCTACGTGAACTACGTCACACAGAAAAAGAAACATCATAAGATATCACTAATACACGGAATGTAAACTTGACTACACATGAAGTGAATTACAAAACAGAACAGGGTCTCAAATTTAGAAAACCAACTAGTGCTTGCTTATGGGGAAAGGTGCCTTGGGGTGCTGCATAAAACCAGAGACTGAAATTAGCACAGATAACATTCCATAAGCCAAATATGTAATAGACAAGACCTACTCCTTGCTCAACGAAATGGACTCAACACCACATATTCAACGCCTAGGAATATACCTGACTAGGAAGAATCTTAAAACCCATGGATATATATATCTCTGTAAGAGAATCGAGCGTGTGTACAGCGGCCGAAACGCAGCAGTGAAAATCCGATAAATCCCATTATCAAAATAAATTTCGAAAACAAAACACAAAGACAGTGAAATAGAGAGCAATTCTTAAATAATTCACTCAGGGCATGTGATGCAACCGGGATTGACCACATCTACACCCAGAGTTGGTTGAGACATAAGGCTGGACACTTCAGGCTGATAGCACTGGTGAGTTTCGGTGAGCAAATGCAGACCCTTTGAAGTCATACTGCATGGTACCCATTCCATGGGTCCCAACTCTCCAGGTCCAAGGCATTCTTCCTCCAGCTAGAACATGCATGGGAAACCCAGAGTATCGTCCACCGTGTGATTGGGAAACGATTTAAAATGCATCTCAGTTTTCGTATCCTGGTCCTCGGGTTCACCATTCCAGATGCTTTACTAACACTCTCCCCGCTTGGAGAGTCAGTGCCTTTAACCTCCTGTTTGGCACAGCTTGCCATTTCTGTGCAAGATGAACAGGAATAGGGAGAACCAATGAGAGACTAGCTGTAGGTGTCTGCACGGGCAAATGTAACGCTCATTGCCCACCAGGAAGAGGAATTAAACAAAGTCGCAGTGTGCCCTGCTGGAAACAGATTAGGGCCTGAAGCAATCATGCGGTTTTGTGCCCAGCTCACAAGAAAGCGAGTTGAAGAAAGGAGCTCAGGGGCACTGTACTTCACAAACCTGCAGAGTTATAAATGACAGCTATCCTCCAAAAATATATTGAAGTAAGCCTGCGAAGGGGACTTGAAAGCGGGGCTGAATTTCAAGAAAACGATTGCAGGGGGTAGACTGGAATTGCCCTGAAAGCATAGGAAAAGAGGCACAACGTCGACAATGATGCACTTGGTCAAAAAGGGCGTATGTGTTTTTTCCTGAATATATTCAGGAAAAAACGCATACGCCCTTTTTGGCCAACCAAGCAAGCCTGTAAAGGAAATCTGCACTACAATGAAATCTCACTACCCCCCCCGGGCAAAAGGGCCATCTGAAAAAAGTGTAAAATCCAGAAAGGTAGGACAGGATATGGAGAACAGGGAGCCTTGTTATGCTGATTGGCAGGATGTAAATTGCCAGTAGCCACCCTGGGGAAGTGTATGGTGTTTCCTGAAACACGTAAGAAACAAAGCAACACAGCCTATGGCACTTCCACTTATGGTCCTATAGCTTACGGAAATTAAAATCAAAAACAGACAGCCACCCCAATATTTGGGACGGCTGTGTTCACAAGAAGCTCGTCTACAGTATCAGGTAAATATCCCAGAAAGCAAAAAATGGATAAAGAAGTTGTGGCACGTACGTGCAATGCAATATCACTCAGCAATGAAATCTGTGTCATCAGGCCCGTAGCGGCATAGTGAGTGGATGCAGGTACGGTGATTCTACGTGAACTACGTCACACAGAAAAAGAAACATCATAAGATATCACTAATACACGGAATGTAAACTTGACTACACATGAACTGAATTACAAAACAGAACAGGGTCTCAAATTTAGAAAACCAACTAGTGCTTGCTTATGGGGAAAGGTGCGTTGGGGTGCTGCATAAAACCTGAGACTGAAATTAGCACAGATAACATTCCATAAGCCAAATATGTAATAGACAAGACCTACTCCTTGCTCAACGAAATGGACTCAACACCACATATTCAACGCCTAGGAATATACCTGACTAGGAAGAATCTTAAAACCCATGGATATATATGTCTCCGTAAGAGAATCAAGCGTGTGTACAGCGGCCGAAACGCAGCAGTGAAAATCCGATAAATCCCATTATCAAAATAAATTTAGAAAACAAAACACAAAGACAGTGAAATAGAGAGCAATTCTTAAATAATTCACTCAGGGCATGTGATGCAACCGGTATTGACCACATCTACACCCAGAGCTGGTTGAGACATAAGGCTGGACACTTCAGGCTGATAGCATTGGTGAGTTTCGGTGAGCAAATGCAGACCCTTTGAAGTCATACTGCATGGTACCCATTCCATGGGTCCCAATTCTCCAGGTTCAAGGGATTCTTCCTCCTGCTAAAACATGCATGGGAAACCCAGAGTATCGTCCACCGTGTGATTGGGAAATGATTTAAAATGCATCTCAGTTTTCGTATCCTGGTCCTCGGGTTTACCATTCCAGATGCTTTACTATCACTCTCCCTGCTTGGAGAGTCAGTGCCTTTAACCTCCTGTTTGGCACAGCTTGCAATTTCTGTGCAAGATGAACAGGAATAGGGAGAACCAATGAGAGACTAGCTGTAGGTGTCTGCACGGGCAAATGTAACGCTCATTGCCCACCAGGAAGAGGAATTAAACAAAGGCTCAGTGTGCCCTGCTGGAAACAGATTAGGGCCTGAAGCAATCCTGCGATTTTGTGCCCAGCTCACAAGAAAGCGAGTTGAAGAAAGGATTTCAGGGGCACTGTACTTCACAAACCTGCAGAGTTATAAATGACAGCTATCCTCCAAAAATATATTGAAGTAAGCCTGCGAAGGGGACTTGAAAGCGGGGCTGAATTTCAGGAAAACGATTGCAGGGGGTAGACTGGAATTGCCCTGAAAGCATAGGAAAAGAGGCACAACGTCGACAATGATGCACTTGGCCAAAAAGGGCGTATGCGTTTTTTCCTGAATATATTCAGGAAAAAACGCATACGCCCTTTTTGGCCAACCAAGCAAGCCTGTAAATGAAATCTGCACTACAATGAAATCTCACTGCTCCCCCGGGCAAAAGGGCCATCTGAAAAATGTGAAAAATCCAAAAAGGTAGGACAGGATATGGAGAACAGGGAGCCTTGTTATGCTGATTGGCAGGATATAAATTGCCAGCAGCCACCCTGGAGAAGTGTATGGTGTTTCCTGAAACACGTAAGAAACAAAGCAACACAGCCTATGGCACTTCCACTTATGGTCCTATAGCTTACGGAAATTAAAATCAAAAAAGACAGCCACCCCAATATTTGGGACGGCTGTGTTCACAAGAAGCTCGTCTACAGTATCAGGTAAATATCACAGAAAGCAAAAAATGGATAAAGAAGTTGTGGCACGTACGTGCAATGCAATATCACTCAGCAATGAAATCTGTGTCATCAGGCCCGTAGCGGCATAGTAAGTGGATGCAGGTACGGTGATTCTACGTGAACTACGTCACACAGAAAAAGAAACATCATAAGATATCACTAATACACGGAATGTAAACTTGACTACACATGAACTGAATTACAAAACAGAACAGGGTATCAAATTTAGAAAACCAACTAGTGCTTGCTTATGGGGAAAGGTGCGTTGGGGTGCTGCATAAAACCAGAGACTGAAATTAGCACAGATAACATTCCATAAGCCAAATATGTAATAGACAAGACCTACTCCTTGCTCAACGAAATGGACTCAACAAGCGTTTGTACAGCTGCGGAAGTGCAGCAGTGAAAATCCGATAAATCCCATTATCAAAATAAATTTCGAAAACAAAACACAAAGACAGTGAAATAGAGAGCAATTCTTAAATAATTCACTCAGGGCATGTGATGCAACCGGGATTGACCACATCTACACCCAGAGCTGGTTGAGACATAAGGCTGGACACTTCAGGCTGATAGCACTGGTGAGTTTCGGTGCGCAAATGCAGACCCTTTGAAGTCATACTGCATGGTACCCATTCCATGGGTCCCAACTCTCCAGGTTCAAGGCATTCTTCCTCCAGCTAAAACATGCATGGGAAACCCAGAGTATCGTCCACCATGTGATTGGGAAACGATTTAAAATGCATCTCAGTTTTCGTATCCTGGTCCTCGGGTTCACCATTCCAGATGCTTTACTAACACTCTCCCCGCTTGGAGAGTCAGTGCCTTTAAACTCCTGTTTGGCACAGCTTGCCATTTCTGTGCAAGATGAACAGGAATAGGGAGAACCAATGAGAGACTAGCTGTAGGTGTCTGCACGGGCAAATGTAACACACATTGCCCACCAGGAAGAGGAATTAAACAAAGGCTCAGTGTGCCCTGCTGGAAACAGATTAGGGCCTGAAGGAATCCTGCGGTTTTGTGCCCAGCTCACAAGAAAGCGAGTTGAAGAAAGGAGTTCAGGGGCACTGTACTTCACAAACCTGCAGAGTTATAAATGACAGCTATCCTCCAAAAATATATTGAAGTAAGCCTGCGAAGGGTACTTGAAAGCGGGGCTGAATTTCAGGAAAACGATTGCAGGGGGTAGACTGGAATTGCCCTGAAAGCATAGGAAAAGAGGCACAACGTCGACAATGATGCACTTGGCCAAAAAGGGCGTATGCGTTTTTTCCTGAATATATTCAGGAAAAAACGCATACGCCCTTTTTGGCCAACCAAGCAAGCCTCTAAAGGAAATCTGCACTACAATGAAATCTCACTGCCCCCCCGGGCAAAAGGGCCATCTGAAAAAAGTGTAAAATCCAGAAAAGTAGGACAGGATATGGAGAACAGGGAGCCTTGTTATGCTGATTGGCAGGATGTAAATTGCCAGCAGCCACTCTGGAGAAGTGTATGGTGTTTCCTGAAACACGTAAGAAACAAAGCAACACAGCCTATGGCACTTCCACTTATGGTCTTATAGCTTACGGAAATTAAAATCAAAAACAGACAGCGACCCCAATATTTGGGACGGCTGTGTTCACAAGAAGCTAGTCTACAGTATCAGGTAAATATCCCAGAAAGCAAAAAATGGATATAGAAGTTGTGGCACGTACGTACAATGCAATATCACTCAGCAATGAAATCTGTGTCATCAGGCCCGTAGTGGCATAGTGAGTGGATGCAGGTACGGTGATTCTACGTGAACTACGTCACACAGAAAAAGAAACATCATAAGATATCACTAATAAACGGAATGTAAACTTGACTACACATGAAGTGAATTACAAAACAGAACAGGGTCTCAAATTTAGAAAACCAACTAGTGCTTGCTTATGGGGAAAGGTGCCTTGGGGTGCTGCATAAAAACAGAGACTGAAATTAGCACAGATAACATTCCATAAGCCAAATATATAATAGACAAGACCTACTCCTTGCTCAACGAAATGGACTCAACACCACATATTCAACGCCTAGGAATATACCTGACTAGGAAGAATCTTAAAACCCATGGATATATATGTCTCCGTAAGAGAATCAAGCGTGTGTACAGCGGCCGAAACGCAGCAGTGAAAATCCGATAAATCCCATTATCAAAATAAATTTCGAAAACAAAACACAAAGACAGTGAAATAGAGAGCAATTCTTAAATAATTCACTCAGGGCATGTGATGCAACCGGGATTGACCACATCTACACCCAGAGCTGGTTGAGACATAAGGCTGGACACTTCAACCTGATAGCATTGGTGAGTTTCGGTGAGCAAATGCAGACCCTTTGAAGTCATACTGCATGGTACCCATTCCATGGGTCCCAAATCTCCAGGTTCAAGGGATTCTTCCTCCAGCTAAAACATGCATGGGAAACCCAGAGTATCGTCCACCGTGTGATTGGGAAACGATTTAAAATGCATCTCAGTTTTCGTATCCTGGTCCTCGGGTTCACCATTCCAGATGCTTTACTAACACTCTCCCCGCTTGGAGAGTCAGTGCCTTTAACCTCCTGTTTGGCACAGCTTGCAATTTCTGTGCAAGATGAACAGGAATAGGGAGAACCAATGAGAGACTAGCTGTAGGTGTCTGCACGGGCAAATGTAACGTTCATTGCCCACCAGGAAGAGGAATTAAACAAAGGCTCAGCGTGCCCTGCTGAAAACAGATTAGGGCCTGAAGCAATCCTTTGGTTTTGTGTCCAGCTCACAAGAAAGCGAGTTGAAGAAAGGAGCTCAGGGGCACTGTAATTCACAAACTTGCAGAGTTATAAATGACAGCTCTCCTCCAAAAATATATTGAAGTAAGCCTGCGAAGGGGACTTGAAAGCGGGGCAGAATTTCAGGAAAACGATTGCAGGGGGTAGACTGGAATTGCCCTGAAAGCATAGGAAAAGAGGCAGAACATCGACAATGAAGCACTTGGCCAAAAAGGGCGTATGCGTTTTTTCCTGAATATATTCAGGAAAAAACGCATACGCCCTTTTTGGCCAACCAAGCAAGCCTGTAAAGGAAATCTGCACTACAATGAAGTCTCACTGCCCCCCGGGCAAAAGAGCCATCTGAAAAAAGTGTAAAATCCAGAAAGGTAGGACAGGATATGGAGAACAGGGAGCCTTGTTATGCTGATTGGCAGGATGTAAATTGCCAGCAGCCACCCTGGAGAAGTGTATGGTGTTTCCTGAAACACGTAAGAAACAAAGCAACACAGCCTATTGCACTTCCACTTATGGTCCTATAGCTTACGGAAATTAAAATCGAAAACAGACAGCCACCCCAATATTTGGGACGGCTGTGTTCACAAGAAGCTCGTCTACAGTATCAGGTAAATATCCCAGAAAGCAAAAAATGGATAAAGAAGTTGTGGCACGTACGTACAATGCAATATCACTCAGCAATGAAATCTGCGTCATCAGGCCCGTAGTGGCATAGTGAGTGGATGCAGGTACGGTGATTCTACGTGAACTACATCACACAGAAAAAGAAACATCATAAGATATCACTAATACACGGAATGTAAACTTGACTACACATGAACTGAATTACAAAACAGAACAGGGTGTCAAATTTAGAAAACCAACTAGTGCTTGCTTATGGGGAAAGGTGGCTTGGGGTGCTGCATAAAACCAGAGGCTGAAATTAGCACAGATAACTTTCCATAAGCCAAATATGTAATAGACAATACCTACTCCTTGCTCAACGAAATGGACCCAACACCACATATTCAACGCCTAGGAATATACCTGACTAGGAAGAATCTTAAAACCCATGGAAATATATGTCTCCGTAAGAGAATCAAGCGTGTGTACAGCGGCCGAAACGCAGCAGTGAAAATCCGAAAAATCCCATTATCAAAATAAATTTCGAAAACAAAACACAAAGACAGTGAAATAGAGAGCAATTCTTAAATAATTCACTCAGGGCATGTGATGCAACCTGGATTGACCACATCTACACCCAGAGCTGGTTGAGACATAAGGCTGGACACTTCAGGCTGATAGCATTGGTGAGTTTCGGTGAGCAAATGCAGACCCTTTGAAGTCATACTGCATGGTACCCATTCCATGGGTCCCAACTCTCCAGGTTCAAGTCATTCTACCTCCAGCTAAAACATGCATGGGAAACACAGAGTATCGTCTACTGTGTGATTGGGAAACGATTTAAAATGCATCTCAGATTTCGAATCCTGGTCCTCGGGTTCACCATTCCAGATGCTTTACTAACACTCTCCCCGCATGGAGAGTCAGTGCCTTTAACCTCCTCTTTGGCACAGCTTGCAATTTCTGTGCAAGATGAACAGGTATAGGGAGAACCAATGAGAGACTAGCTGTAGGTGTCTGCACGGGCAAATGTAACACTCATTGCCCACCAGGAAGAGGAATTAACCAAAGGCTCAACGTGCCCTGCCGGAAACAGATTAGGGCCTGAAGCAATGCTGCGGTTTTGTGCCCAGCTCACAAGAAAACGAGTTGAAGAAAGGAGTTCAGGGGCACTGTAATTCACAAACCTGCAGAGTTATAAATGACAGCTATCCTCCAAAAATATATTGAAGTAAGCCTGCGAAGGGGACTTGAAAGCGGGGCAGAATTTCAGGAAAACGATTGCAGGGGGTAGACTGGAATTGCCCTGAAAGCATAGGAAAAGAGGCAGAACGTCGACAATGATGCACTTGGCCAAAAAGGGCGTATGCGTTTTTCCCTGAATATATTCAGGAAAAAACGCATACGCCCTTTTTGGCCAACCAAGCAAGCCTGTAAAGGAAATCTGCACTACAATGAAATCTCACTGCCCCCCCGGGCAAAAGGGCCATCTGAAAAAAGTGTAAAATCCAGAAAGGTAGGACAGGATATGGAGAACAGGGAGCCTTGTTATGCTGATTGGCAGGATGTAAATTGCCAGCAGCCACCCTGGAGAAGTGTATGGTGTTTCCTGAAACACGTAAGAAACAAAGCAACACAGCCTATGGCACTTCCACTTATGGTCCTATAGCTTACAGAAATTAAATTCAAAAACAGACAGCCACCCAAATATTTGGGACGGCTGTGTTCACAAGAAGCTCGTCTACAGTATCAGGTAAATATCCCAGAAAGCAAAAAATGGATAAAGAAGTTGTGGCACGTACGTACAATGCAATATCACTCAGCAATGAAATCTGTGTCATCGGGCCCGTAGTGGCATAGTGAGTGGATGCAGGTACGGTGATTCTACGTGAACTACGTCACACAGAAAAAGAAACATCATAAGATATCACTAATACACGGAATGTAAACTTGACTACACATGAACTGAATTACAAAACAGAACAGGGTCTCAAATTTAGAAAACTGACTAGTGCTTGCTTATGGAGAAAGGTGCCTTGGGGTGCTGCATAAAACCAGAGACTGAAATTAGCAGAGATAACTTTCCATAAGCCAAATATGTAATAGACAAGACCTACTCCTTGCTCAACGAAATGGACCCAACACCACATATTCAACGCCTAGGAATATACCTGACTAGGAAGAATCTTAAAACCAATGGAAATATATGTCTCCGTAAGAGAATCAAGCGTGTGTACAGCGGCGAAACGCAGCAGTGAAAATCCGATAAATCCCATTATCAAAATAAATTTCGAAAACAAAACAAAAAGACAGTGAAATAGAGAGCAATTCTTAAATAATTCACTCAGGGCATGTGATGCAACCGGGATTTACCACATCTACACCCAGATCTGGTTGAGACATAAGGCTGGACACTTCAGGCTGATAGCATTGGTGAGTTTCGGTGAGCAAATGCAGACCCTTTGAAGTCATACTGCATGGTACCCATTCCATGGGTCCCAACTCTCCAGGTTCAAGGCATTCTTCCTCCAGCTAAAACATTCATGGGAAACCCAGAGTATCGTCCACCGTGTGATTGGGAAACGATTTAAAATGCATCTCAGTTTTCGTATCCTGGTCCTCGGGTTCACCATTCCAGATGCTTTACTAACACTCTCCCCGCTTGGAGAGTCAGTGCCTTTAACCTCCTGTTTGGCACAGCTTGCCATTTCTGTGCAAGATGAACAGGAATAGGGAGAACCAATGAGAGACTAGCTGTAGGTGTCTGCACGGGCAAATGTAACGCTCATTGCCCACCAGGAAGAGGAATTAAACAAAGGCTCAGTGTGCCCTGCTGGAAACAGATTACGGCCTGAAGCAATCCTGCGGTTTTGTGCCCAGCTCACAAGAAAGCGAGGTGAAGAAAGGAGTTCCGGGGCACTGTACTTCACAAACCTGCAGAGTTATAAATGTCAGCTATCCTCCAAAAATATATTGAAGTAAGCCTGCGAAGGGGACTTGAAAGCGGGGCTGAATTTCAGGAAAACGATTGCAGGGGGTAGACAGGAATTGCCCTGAAAGCATAGGAAAAGAGGCACAACGTCGACAATGATGCACTTGGCCAAAAAGGGCGTATGCGTTTTTTCCTGAATATATTCAGGAAAAAACGCATACGCCCTTTTTGGCCAACCAAGCAAGCCTGTAAAGGAAATCTGCACTACAATGAAATCTCACTGCCCCCCTGGGCAAAAGGGCCATCTGAAAAAAGTGTAAAATCCAGAAAGGTAGGACAGGATATGGAGAACAGGGAGCCTTGTTATGCTGATTGGCAGGATGTAAATTGCCAGCAGCCACCCTGGAGAAGTGTATGGTGTTTCCTGAAACACGTAAGAAACAAAGCAACACAGCCTATGGCACTTCCACTTATGGTCCTATAGCTTACAGAAATTAAAATCAAAAACAGACAGCCAACCCAATATTTGGGACGGCTGTGTTCACAAGAAGCTCGTCTACAGTATCAGGTAAATATCCCAGAAAGCAAAAATGGATAAAGAAATTGTGGCACGTACGTACAATGCAATATCACTCAGCAATGAAATCTGTGTCATCAGGCCCGTAGCGGCATAGTGAGTGGATGCAGGTACGGTGATTCTACGTGAACTACGTCACACAGAAAAAGAAACATCATAAGATATCACTAATACACGGAATGTAAACTTGACTACACATGAACTGAGTTACAAAAAAGAACAGGGTCTCAAATTTAGAAAACCAACTAGTGCTTGCTTATGGGGAAAGGTGCGTTGGGGTGCTGCATAAAACCAGAGACTGAAATTAGCACAGATAACTTTCCATAAGCCAAATATGTAATAGACAAGACCTACTCCTTGCTCAACGAAATGGACCCAACACCACATATTCAACGCCTAGGAATATACCTGACTAGGAAGAATCTTAAAACCCATGGATATATATGTCTCCGTAAGAGAATCAAGCGTGTGTACAGCGGCCGAAACGCAGCAGTGAAAATCCGATAAATCACATTATCAAAATAAATTCCGAAAACAAAACACAAATACAGTGAAATAGAGAGCAATTCTTAAATAATTCACTCAGGGCATGTGATGCAACCGGGATTGACCACATCTACACCCAAAGCTGGTTGAGACATAAGGCTGGACACTTCAGGCTGATAGCATTGGTGAGTTTCGGTGAGCAAATGCAGACCCTTTGAAGTCATACTGCATGGTACCCATTCCATGGGTCCGAACTCTCCAGATTCAAGGCATTCTTCCTCCAGCTAAAACATGCATGGGAAACCCAGAGTATTGTCCACCGTGTGATTGGGAAACGATTTAAAATGCATCTCAGTTTTCGTATCCTGGTCCTCGGGTTCACCATTCCAGATGCTTTACTAACACTCTCCCCGCTTGGAGAGTCAGTGCCTTTAACCTCCTGTTTCGCACAGCTTGCAATTTCTGTGCAAGATGAACAGGAATAGGGAGAACCAATGAGAGACTAGCTGTAGGTGTCTGCACGGGCAAATGTAACGCTCATTTCCCACCAGGAAGAGGAATTAAACAAAGGCTCAGTGTGCCCTGCTGGAAACAGATTAGGGCCTCAAGCAATCCTGCGGTTTTGTGCCCAGCTCACAAGAAAGCGAGTTGAAGAAAGGAGTTCAGGGGCACTGTACTTCACAAACCTGCAGAGTTATAAATGACAGCTATCCTCCAAAAATATATTGAAGTAAGCCTGCGAAGGGGACTTGAAAGCGGGGCTGAATTTCAGGAAAACGATTGCAGGGGGTAGACTGGAATTGCCCTGAAAGCATAGGAAAAGAGGCACAACGTCGACAATGATGCACTTGGCCAAAAAGGGCGTATGCGTTTTTTCCTGAATATATTCAGGAAAAAACGCATACGCCCTTTCTGGCCAACCAAGCAAGCTTGTAAAGGAAATCTGCACTACAATGAAATCTCACTGCCCCCCCGGGCAAAAGGGCCATCTGAAAAAAGTGAAAAATCCAGAAAGTTAGGACAGGATATGGAGAACAGGGAGCCTTGTTATGCTGATTGGCAGGATGTAAATTGCCAGCAGCCACCCTGGAGAAGTGTATGGTGTTTCCTGAAACACGTAAGAAACAAAGCAACACAGCCTATGGCACTTCCACTTATGGTCCTATAGCTTACGGAAATTAAAATCAAAAACAGACAGCCACCCCAATATTTGGGACGGCTGTGTTCACAAGAAGCTCGTCTACAGTATCAGGTAAATATCCCAGAAAGCAAAAAATGGATAAAGAAGTTTTGGCACGTACGTGCAATGCAATATCACTCAGCAATGAAATCTGTGTCATCAGGCCCGTAGCGGCATAGTGAGTGGATGCAGGTACGGTGATTCTACGTGAACTACGTCACACAGAAAAAGAAACATCATAAGATATCACTAATACACGGAATGTAAACTTGACTACACATGAACTGAATTACAAAAAAGAACAGGGTCTCAAATTTAGAAAACCAACTAGTGCTTGCTTATGGGGAAAGGTGCGTTGGGGTGCTGCATAAAACCAGAGACTGAAATTAGCACAGATAACATTCCATAAGCCAAATATGTAATAGACAAGACCTACTCCTTGCTCAACGAAATGGACTCAACACCACATATTCAACGCCTAGAAATATACCTGACTAGGAAGAATCTTAAAACCCATGGATATATATGTCTCCGTAAGAGAATCAAGCGTGTGTACAGCAGCGGAAATGCAGCAGTGAAAATCCGATAAATCCCATTATCAAAATAAATTTCGAAAACAAAACACAAAGACAGTGAAATAGAGAGCAATTCTTAAATAATTCACTCAGGGCATGTGATGCAACCGGGATTGACCACATCTACACCCAGAGCTGGTTGAGACCTAAGTCTGGACACTTCTGGCTGATAGCACTGGTGAGTTTCGGTGAGCAAATGCAGACCCTTTGAAGTCATACTGCATGGTACCCATTCCATGGGTCCCAACTCTCCAGGTTCAAGGCATTCTTCCTCCAGCTAAAACATGCATGGGAAACCCAGAGTATCGTCCACCGTGTGATTGGGAAACGATTTAAAATGCATCTCAGTTTTCGTATCCTGGTCCTCGGTTTCACCATTCCAGATGCTTTTCTAACACTCTCCCCGCTTTGAGAGTCAGTGCCTTTAACCTCCTGTTTGGCACAGCTTGCCATTTCTGTGCAAGATGAACAGGAATAGGGAGAACCAATGAGAGACTAGCTGTAGGTGTCTGCACGGGCAAATATAACGCTCATTGCCCACCAGGAAGAGGAATTAAACAAAGTCGCAGTGTGCCCTGCTGGAAACAGATTAGGGCCTGAAGCAATCCTGCGGTTTTGTGCCCAGCTCACAAGAAAGCGAGTTGAAGAAAGGAGCTCAGGGGCACTGTACTTCACAAACCTGCAGAGTTATAAATGACAGCTATCCTCCAAAAATATATTGAAGTAAGCCTGCGAAGGGGACTTGAAAGCGGGGCTGAATTTCAGGAAAACGATTGCAGGGGGTAGACTGGAATTGCCCTGAAAGCATAGGAAAAGAGGCACAACGTCGACAATGATGCACTTGGCCAAAAAGGGCGTATGCGTTTTTTCCTGAATATATTCAGGAAAAAACGCATACGCCCTTTTTGGCCAACCAAGCAAGCCTGTAAAGGAAATCTGCACTACAATGAAATCTCACTGCCCCCCCGGGCAAAAGGGCCATCTGAAAAAAATGTAAAATCCAGAAAGGTAGGACAGGATATGGAGAACAGGGAGCCTTGTTATGCTGATTGGCAGGATGTAAATTGCCAGCAGCCACCCTGGAGAAGTGTATGGTGTTTCCTGAAACACGTAAGAAACAAAGCAACACAGCCTATGGCACTTCCACTTATGGTCCTATAGCTTACGGAAATTAAAATCAAAAACAGACAGCCACCCCAATATTTGGGACGGCTGTGTTCACAAGAAGCTCGTCTACAGTATCAGGTAAATATCCCAGAAAGCAAAAAATGGATAAAGAAGTTGTGGCACGTACGTGCAATGCAATATCACTCAGCAATGAAATCTGTGTCATCAGGCCCGTAGCGGCATAGTAAGTGGATGCAGGTACGGTGATTCTACGTGAACTACGTCACACAGAAAAAGAAACATCATAAGATATCACTAATACACAGAATGTAAACTTGACTACACATGAACTGAATTACAAAACAGAACAGGGTCTCAAATTTAGAAAACCAACTAGTGCTTGCTTATGGGGAAAGGTGCGTTGGGGTGCTGCATAAAACCAGAGACTGAAATTAGCACAGATAACATTCCATAAGCCAAATATGTAATAGACAAGACCTACTCCTTGCTCAACGAAATGGACTCAACACCACATATTCAACGCCTAGGAATATACCTGACTAGGAAGAATCTTAAAACCCATGGATATATATGTCTCCGTAAGAGAATCAAGCGTGTGTACAGCGGCGGAAATGCAGCAGTTAAAATCCGATAAATCCCATTATCAAAATAAATTTCGAAAACAAAACACAAAGACAGTGAAATAGAGAGCAATTCTTAAATAATTCACTCAGGTCATGTGATGCAACCGGGATTGACCACATCTACACCCAGAGCTGGTTGAGACATAAGGCTGGACACTCTTGGCTGATAGCACTGGTGAGTTTCGGTGAGCAAATGCAGACCCTTTGAAGTCATACTGCATGGTACCCATTCCATGGGTCCCAACTCTCCAGGTTCAAGGCATTCTTCCTCCAGCTAAAACATGCATGGGAAACCCAGAGTATCGTCCACCGTGTGATTGGGAAACGATTTAAAATGCATCTCAGTTTTCGTATCCTGGTCCTCGGGTTCACCATTCCAGATGCTTTTCTAACACTCTCCCCGCTTGGAGAGTCAGTGCCTTTAACCTCCTGTTTGGCACGGCTTGCCATTTCTGTGCAAGATGAACAGGAATAGGGAGAACCAATGAGAGACTAGCTGTAGGTGTCTGCACGGGCAAATGTAACGCTCATTGCCCACCAGGAAGAGGAATTAAACAAAGTCGCAGTGTGCCCTGCTGCAAACAGATTAGGGCCTGAAGCAATCCTGCGGTTTTGTGCCCAGCTCACAAGAAAGCGAGTTGAAGAAAGGAGCTCAGGGGCACTGTACTTCACAAACCTGCAGAGTTATAAATGACAGCTATCCTCCAAAAATATATTGAAGTAAGCCTGCGAAGGGGACTTGAAAGCGGGGCTGAATTTCAGGAAAACGATTGCAGGGGGTAGACTGGAATTGCCCTGAAAGCATAGGAAAAGAGGCACAACGTCGACAATGATGCACTTGGCCAAAAAGGGCGTATGCGTTTTTTCCTGAATATATTCAGGAAAAAACCCATACGTCCTTTGTGGCCAACCAAGCAAGCCTGTAAAGGAAATCTGCACTACAATGAAATCTCACTGCCCCCCCTGGCAAAAGGGCCATGTGAAAAAAGTGTAAAATCCAGAAAGGTAGGACAGGATATGGAGAGCAGGGAGCCTTGTTATGCTGATTGGCAGGATGTAAATTGCCAGCAGCCACCCTGGAGAAGTGTATGGTGTTTCCTGAAACACGTAAGAAACAAAGCAACACAGCCTATGGCACTTCCACTTATGGTCCTATAGCATACGGAAATTAAAATCAAAAACAGACATCCACCCCAATATTTGGGACGGCTGTGTTCACAAGAAGCTCGTCTACAGTATCAGGTAAATATCCCAGAAAGCAAAAAATGGATAAAGAAGTTGTGGCACGTACGTGCAATGCAATATCACTCAGCAATGAAATCTGTGTCATCAGGCCCGTAGCGGCATAGAGAGTGGATGCAGGTACGGTGATTCTACGTGAACTACGTCACACAGAAAAAGAAACATCATAAGATATCACTAATACACGGAATGTAAACTTGACTACACATGAACTGAATTACAAAACAGAACAGGGTCTCAAATTTAGAAAACCAACTAGTGCTTGCTTATGGGGAAAGGTGCGTTGGGGTGCTGCATAAAACCAGAGACTGAAATTAGCACAGATAACATTCCATAAGCCAAATATGTAATAGACAAGACCTACTCCTTGCTCAACGAAATGGACTCAACACCACATATTCAACGCCTAGGAATATACCTGACTAGGAAGAATCTTAAAACCCATGGATATATATGTCTCCGTAAGAGAATCAAGCGTGTGTACAGCGGCGGAAATGCAGCAGTGAAAATCCGATAAATCCCATTATCAAAATAAATTTCGAAAACAAAACACAAAGACAGTGAAATAGAGAGCAATTCTTAAATAATTCACTCAGGGCATGTGATGCAACCGGGATTGAACACATCTACACCCAGAGCTGGGTGGGACATAAGGCTGGACACTTCAGGCTGATAGCACTGGTGAGTTTCGGTGAGCAAATGCAGACCCTTTGAAGTCATACTGCATGGTACCCATTCCATGGGTCCCAACTCTCCAGGTTCAAGGCATTCTTCCTCCAGCTAAAACATGCATGGGAAACCCAGAGTATCGTCCACCGTGTGATTGGGAAACGATTTAAAATGCATCTCAGTTTTCGTATCCTGGTCCTCGGTTTCACCATTCCAGATGCTTTTCTAACACTCTCCCCGCTTGGAGAGTCAGTGCCTTTAACCTCCTGTTTGGCACAGCTTGCCATTTCTGTGCAAGATGAACAGGAATAGGGAGAACCAATGAGAGACTAGCTGTAGGTGTCTGCACGGGCAAATGTAACGCTCATTGCCCACCAGGAAGAGGAATTAAACAAAGTCGCAGTGTGCCCTGCTGGAAACAGATTAGGGCCTGAAGCAATCCTGCGGTTTTGTGCCCAGCTCACAAGAAAGCGAGTTGAAGAAAGGAGCTCAGGGGCACTGTACTTCACAAACCTGCAGAGTTATAAATGACAGCTATCCTCCAAAAATATATTGAAGTAAGCCTGCGAAGGGGACTTGAAAGCGGGGCTGAATTTCAGGAAAACGATTGCAGGGGGTAGACTGGAATTGCCCTGAAAGCATAGGAAAAGAGGCACAACGTCGACAATGATGCACTTGGCCAAAAAGGGCGTATGCGTTTTTTCCTGAATATATTCAGGAAAAAACGCATACGCCCTTTTTGGCCAACCAAGCAAGCCTGTAAAGGAAATCTGCACTACAATGAAATCTCACTGCCCCCCCGGGCAAAAGGGCCATCTGAAAAAAGTGTAAAATCCAGAAAGGTAGGACAGGATATGGAGAACAGGGAGCCTTGTTATGCTGATTGGCAGGATGTAAATTGCCAGCAGCCACCCTGGAGAAGTGTATGGTGTTTCCTGAAACACGTAAGAAACAAAGCAACACAGCCTATGGCACTTCCACTTATGGTCCTATAGCTTACGGAAATTAAAATCAAAAACAGACAGCCACCCCAATATTTGGGACGGCTGTGTTCACAAGAAGCTCGTCTACAGTATCAGGTAAATATCCCAGAAAGCAAAAAATGGATAAAGAAGTTGTGGCACGTACGTGCAATGCAATATCACTCAGCAATGAAATCTGTGTCATCAGGCCCGTAGCGGCATAGTAAGTGGATGCAGGTACGGTGATTCTACGTGAACTACGTCACACAGAAAAAGAAACATCATAAGATATCACTAATACACAGAATGTAAACTTGACTACACATGAACTGAATTACAAAACAGAACAGGGTCTCAAATTTAGAAAACCAACTAGTGCTTGCTTATGGGGAAAGGTGCGTTGGGGTGCTGCATAAAACCAGAGACTGAAATTAGCACAGATAACATTCCATAAGCCAAATATGTAATAGACAAGACCTACTCCTTGCTCAACGAAATGGACTCAACACCACATATTCAACGCCTAGGAATATACCTGACTAGGAAGAATCTTAAAACACATGGATATATATGTCTCCGTAAGAGAATCAAGCGTGTGTACAGCGGCGGAAATGCAGCAGTTAAAATCCGATAAATCCCATTATCAAAATAAATTTCGAAAACAAAACACAAAGACAGTGAAATAGAGAGCAATTCTTAAATAATTCACTCAGGTCATGTGATGCAACCGGGATTGACCACATCTACACCCAGAGCTGGTTGAGACATAAGGCTGGACACTTCTGGCTGATAGCACTGGTGAGTTTCGGTGAGCAAATGCAGACCCTTTGAAGTCATACTGCATGGTACCCATTCCATGGGTCCCAACTCTCCAGGTTCAAGGCATTCTTCCTCCAGCTAAAACATGCATGGGAAACCCAGAGTATCGTCCACCGTGTGATTGGGAAACGATTTAAAATGCATCTCAGTTTTCGTATCCTGGTCCTCGGGTTCACCATTCCAGATGCTTTTCTAACACTCTTCCCGCTTGGAGAGTCAGTGCCTTTAACCTCCTGTTTGGCACAGCTTGCCATTTCTGTGCAAGATGAACAGGAATAGGGAGAACCAATGAGAGACTAGCTGTAGGTGTCTGCACGGGCAAATGTAACGCTCATTGCCCACCAGGAAGAGGAATTAAACAAAGTCGCAGTGTGCCCTGCTGCAAACAGATTAGTGCCTGAAGCAATCCTGCGGTTTTGTGCCCAGCTCACAAGAAAGCGAGTTGAAGAAAGGAGCTCAGGGGCACTGTACTTCACAAACCTGCAGAGTTATAAATGACAGCTATCCTCCAAAAATATATTGAAGTAAGCCTGCGAAGGGGACTTGAAAGCGGGGCTGAATTTCAGGAAAACGATTGCAGGGGGTAGACTGGAATTGCCCTGAAAGCATAGGAAAAGAGGCACAACGTCGACAATGATGCACTTGGCCAAAAAGGGCGTATGCGTTTTTTCCTGAATATATTCAGGAAAAAACGCATACGCCCTTTTTGGCCAACCAAGCAAGCCTGTAAAAGAAATCTGCACTACAATGAAATCTCACTGCCCCCCCGGGCAAAAGGGCCATCTGAAAAAAGTGTAAAATCCAGAAAGGTAGGACAGGATATGGAGAACAGGGAGCCTTGTTATGCTGATTGGCAGGATGTAAATTGCCAGCAGCCACCCTGGAGAAGTGTATGGTGTTTCCTGAAACACGTAAGAAACAAAGCAACACAGCCTATGGCACTTCCACTTATGGTCCTATAGCTTACGGAAATTAAAATCAAAAACAGACAGCCACCCCAATATTTGGGACGGCTGTGTTCACAAGAAGCTCGTCTACAGTATCAGGTAAATATCCCAGAAAGCAAAAAATGGATAAAGAAGTTGTGGCACGTACGTGCAATGCAATATCACTCAGCAATGAAATCTGTGTCATCAGGCCTGTAGCGGCATAGTAAGTTGATGCAGGTACGGTGATTCTACGTGAACTACGTCACACAGAAAAAGAAACATCATAAGATATCACTAATACACAGAATGTAAACTTGACTACACATGAACTGAATTACAAAACAGAACAGGGTCTCAAATTTAGAAAACCAACTAGTGCTTGCTTATGGGGAAAGGTGCGTTGGGGTGCTGCATAAAACCAGAGACTGAAATTAGCACAGATAACATTCCATAAGCCAAATATGTAATAGACAAGACCTACTCCTTGCTCAACGAAATGGACTCAACACCACATATTCAACGCCTAGGAATATACCTGACTAGGAAGAATCTTAAAACCCATGGATATATATGTCTCCGTAAGAGAATCAAGCGTGTGTACAGCGGCGGAAATGCAGCAGTGAAAATAAGATAAATCCCATTATCAAAATAAATTTCGAAAACAAAACACAAAGACAGTGAAATAGAGAGCAATTCTTAAATAATTCACTCAGGTCATGTGATGCAACCGGGATTGACCACATCTACACCCAGAGCTGGTTGAGACATAAGGCTGGACACTTCTGGCTGATAGCACTGGTGAGTTTCGGTGAGCAAATGCAGACCCTTTGAAGTCATACTGCATGGTACCCATTCCATGGGTCCCAACTCTCCAGGTTCAAGGGATTCTTCCTCCAGCTAAAACATGCATGGGAAACCCAGAGTATCGTCCACCGTGTGATTGGGAAATGAATTAAAATGCATCTCAGTTTTCATATCCTGGTCCTCGGGTTCACCATTCCAGATGCTTTACTATCAGTCTCCCGGCTTGGAGAGTCAGTGCCTTTAACCTCCTGTTTCGCACAGCTTGCAATTTCTGTGCAAGATGAACAGGAATAGGGAGAACCAATGAGAGACTAGCTGTAGGTGTCTGCACGGGGAAATGTAACGCTCATTTCCCACCAGGAAGAGGAATTAAACAAAGGCTCAGTGTGCCCTGCTGGAAACAGATTAGGGCCTGAAGCAATCCTGCGGTTTTGTGCCCAGCTCACAAGAAAGCGAGTTGAAGAAAGGAGCTCAGGGGCACTGTACTTCACAAACCTGCAGAGTTATAAATGACAGCTATCCTCCAAAAATATATTGAAGTAAGCCTGCGAAGGGGACTTGAAAGCGGGGCTGAATTTCAGGAAAACGATTGCAGGGGGTAGACTGGAATTGCCCTGAAAGCATAGGAAAAGAGGCACAACGTCGACAATGATGCACTTGGCCAAAAATGGCGTATGCGTTTTTTCCTGAATATATTTAGGAAAAAATGCATATGCCCTTTTTGGCCAACCAAGCAAGCCTGTAAAGGAAATCTGCACTACAATGAAATCTCACTGCCCCCCCGGGCAAAAGGGCCATCTGAAAAAAGTGTAAAATCCAGAAAGGTAGGACAGGATATGGAGAACAGGGAGCCTTGTTATGCTGATTGGCAGGATGTAAATTGCCAGCAGCCACCCTGGAGAAGTGTATGGTGTTTCCTGAAACACGTAAGAAACAAAGCAACACAGCCTATGGCACTTCCACTTATGGTCCTATAGCTTACGGAAATTAAAATCAAAAACAGACAGCCACCCCAATATTTGGGACGGCTGTGTTCACAAGAAGCTCGTCTACAGTATCAGGTAAATATCCCAGAAAGCAAAAAATGGATAAAGAAGTTGTGGCACGTACGTGCAATGCAATATCACTCAGCAATGAAATCTGTGTCATCAGGCCTGTAGCGGCATAGTAAGTGGATGCAGGTACGGTGATTCTACGTGAACTACGTCACACAGAAAAAGAAACATCATAAGATATCACTAATACACAGAATGTAAACTTGACTACACATGAACTGAATTACAAAACAGAACAGGGTCTCAAATTTAGAAAACCAACTAGTGCTTGCTTATGGGGAAAGGTGCGTTGGGGTGCTGCATAAAACCAGAGACTGAAATTAGCACAGATAACATTCCATAAGCCAAATATGTAATAGACAAGACCTACTCCTTGCTCAACGAAATGGACTCAACACCACATATTCAACGCCTAGGAATATACCTGACTAGGAAGAATCTTAAAACCCATGGATATATATGTCTCCGTAAGAGAATCAAGCGTGTGTACAGCGGCGGAAATGCAGCAGTGAAAATCCGATAAATCCCATTATCAAAATAAATTTCGAAAACAAAACACAAAGACAGTGAAATAGAGAGCAATTCTTAAATAATTCACTCAGGGCATGTGATGCAACCGGGATTGACCACATCTACACCCAGAGCTGGTTGAGACATAAGGCTGGACACTTCTGGCTGATAGCACTGGTGAGTTTCGGTGAGCAAATGCAGACCCTTTGAAGTCATACTGCATGGTACCCATTCCATGGGTCCCAACTCTCCAGGTTCAAGGGATTCTTCCTCCAGCTAAAACATGCATGGGAAACCCAGAGTATCGTCCACCGTGTGATTGGGAAATGAATTAAAATGCATCTCAGTTTTCATATCCTGGTCCTCGGGTTCACCATTCCAGATGCTTTACTATCAGTCTCCCCGCTTGGAGAGTCAGTGCCTTTAACCTCCTGTTTCGCACAGCTTGCAATTTCTGTGCAAGATGAACAGGAATAGGGAGAACCAATGAGAGACTAGCTGTAGGTGTCTGCACGGGCAAATGTAACGCTCATTTCCCACCAGGAAGAGGAATTAAACAAAGGCTCAGTGTGCCCTGCTGGAAACAGATTAGGGCCTGAAGCAATCCTGCGGTTTTGTGCCCAGCTCACAAGAAAGCGAGTTGAAGAAAGGAGTTCAGGGGCACTGTACTTCACAAACCTGCAGAGTTATAAATGACAGCTATCCTCCAAAAATATATTGAAGTAAGCCTGCGAAGGGGACTGAAAGCGGGGCTGAATTTCAGGGAAACGATTGCAGGGGGTAGACTGGAATTGCCCTGAAAGCATAGGAAAAGAGGCACAACGTCGACAATGATGCACTTGGCCAAAAAGGGCGTATGCGTTTTTTCCTGAATATATTCAGGAAAAAACGCATACGCCCTTTCTGGCCAACCAAGCAAGCCTGTAAAGGAAATCTGCACTACAATGAAATCTCACTGCCCCCCCGGGCAAAAGGGCCATCTGAAAAAAGTGAAAAATCCAGAAATGTAGGACAGGATATGGAGAACAGGGAGCCTTGTTATGCTGATTGGCAGGATGTAAATTGCCAGCAGCCACCCTGGAGAAGTGTATGGTGTTTCCTGAAACACGTAAGAAACAAAGCAACACAGCCTATGGCACTTCCACTTATGGTCCTATAGCTTACGGAAATTAAAATCAAAAACAGACAGCCACCCCAATATTTGGGACGGCTGTGTTCACAAGAAGCTCGTCTACAGTATCAGGTAAATATCCCAGAAAGCAAAAAATGGATAAAGAAGTTTTGGCACGTACGTGCAATGCAATATCACTCAGCAATGAAATCTGTGTCATCAGGCCCGTAGCGGCATAGTGAGTGGATGCAGGTACGGTGATTCTACGTGAACTACGTCACACAGAAAAAGAAACATCATAAGATATCACTAATACACGGAATGTAAACTTGACTACACATGAACTGAATTACAAAACAGAACAGGGTCTCAAATTTAGAAAACCAACTAGTGCTTGCTTATGGGGAAAGGTGCGTTGGGGTGCTGCATAAAACCAGAGACTGAAATTAGCACAGATAACATTCCATAAGCCAAATATGTAATAGACAAGACCTACTCCTTGCTCAACGAAATGGACTCAACACCACATATTCAACGCCTAGGAATATACCTGATTAGGAAGAATCTTAAAACACATGGATATATATGTCTCCGTAAGAGAATCAAGCGTGTGTACAGCGGCGGAAATGCAGCAGTGAAAATCCGATAAATCCCATTATCAAAATAAATTTCGAAAACAAAACACAAAGACAGTGAAATAGAGAGCAATTCTTAAATAATTCACTCAGGGCATGTGATGCAACCGGGATTGAACACATCTACACCCAGAGTTGGTTGGGACATAAGGATGGACACTTCAGGCTGATAGCACTGGTGAGTTTCGGTGAGCAAATGCAGACCCTTTGAAGTCATACTGCATGGTACCCATTCCATGGGTCCCAACTCTCCAGGTTCAAGGCATTCTTCCTCCAGCTAAAACATGCATGGGAAACCCAGAGTATCGTCCACCGTGTGATTGGGAAACGATTTAAAATGCATCTCAGTTTTCGTATCCTGGTCCTCGGTTTCACCATTCCAGATGCTTTTCTAACACTCTCCCCGCTTGGAGAGTCAGTGCCTTTAACCTCCTGTTTGGCACAGCTTGCCATTTCTGTGCAAGATGAACAGGAATAGGGAGAACCAATGAGAGACTAGCTGTAGGTGTCTGCACGGGCAAATGTAACGCTCATTGCCCACCAGGAAGAGGAATTAAACAAAGTCGCAGTGTGCCCTGCTGGAAACAGATTAGGGCCTGAAGCAATACTGCGGTTTTGTGCCCAGCTCACAAGAAAGCGAGTTGAAGAAAGGAGCTCAGGGGCACTGTACTTCACAAACCTGCAGAGTTATAAATGACAGCTATCCTCCAAAAATATATTGAAGTAAGCCTGCGAAGGGGACTTGAAAGCGGGGCTGAATTTCAGGAAAACGATTGCAGGGGGTAGACTGGAATTGCCCTGAAAGCATAGGAAAAGAGGCACAACGTCGACAATGATGCACTTGGCCAAAAAGGGCGTATGCGTTTTTTCCTGAATATATTCAGGAAAAAACGCATACGCCCTTTTTGGCCAACCAAGCAAGCCTGTAAAGGAAATCTGCACTACAATGAAATCTCACTGCCCCTCCGGGCAAAAGGGCCATCTGAAAAAAGTGTAAAATCCAGAAAGGTAGGACAGGATATGGAGAACAGGGAGCCTTGTTATGCTGATTGGCAGGATGTAAATTGCCAGCAGCCACCCTGGAGAAGTGTATGGTGTTTCCTGAAACACGTAAGAAACAAAGCAACACAGCCTATGGCACTTCCACTTATGGTCCTATAGCTTACGGAAATTAAAATCAAAAACAGACAGCCACCCCAATATTTGGGACGGCTGTGTTCACAAGAAGCTCGTCTACAGTATCAGGTAAATATCCCAGAAAGCAAAAAATGGATAAAGAAGTTGTGGCACGTACGTGCAATGCAATATCACTCAGCAATGAAATCTGTGTCATCAGGCCCGTAGCGGCATAGTAAGTGGATGCAGGTACGGTGATTCTACGTGAACTACGTCACACAGAAAAAGAAACATCATAAGATATCACTAATACACAGAATGTAAACTTGACTACACATGAACTGAATTACAAAACAGAACAGGGTCTCAAATTTAGAAAACCAACTAGTGCTTGCTTATGGGGAAAGGTGCGTTGGGGTGCTGCATAAAACCAGAGACTGAAATTAGCACAGATAACATTCCATAAGCCAAATATGTAATAGACAAGACCTACTCCTTGCTCAACGAAATGGACTCAACACCACATATTCAACGCCTAGGAATATACCTGACTAGGAAGAATCTTAAAACCCATGGATATATATGTCTCCGTAAGAGAATCAAGCGTGTGTACAGCGGCGGAAATGCAGCAGTGAAAATCCGATAAATCCCATTATCAAAATAAATTTCGAAAACAAAACACAAAGACAGTGAAATAGAGAGCAATTCTTAAATAATTCACTCAGGTCATGTGATGCAACCGGGATTGACCACATCTACACCCAGAGCTGGTTGAGACATAAGGCTGGACACTTCTGGCTGATAGCACTGGTGAGTTTCGGTGAGCAAATGCAGACCCTTTGAAGTCATACTGCATGGTACCCATTCCATGGGTCCCAACTCTCCAGGTTCAAGGCATTCTTCCTCCAGCTAAAACATGCATGGGAAACCCAGAGTATCGTCCACCGTGTGATTGGGAAACGATTTAAAATGCATCTCAGTTTTCGTATCCTGGTCCTCGGGTTCACCATTCCAGATGCTTTTCTAACACTCTCCCCGCTTGGAGAGTCAGTGCCTTTAACCTCCTGTTTGGCACAGCTTGCCATTTCTGTGCAAGATGAACAGGAATAGGGAGAACCAATGAGAGACTAGCTGTAGGTGTCTGCACGGGCAAATGTAACGCTCATTGCCCACCAGGAAGAGGAATTAAACAAAGTCGCAGTGTGCCCTGCTGGAAACAGATTAGGGCCTCAAGCAATCCTGCGGTTTTGTGCCCAGCTCACAAGAAAGCGAGTTGAAGAAAGGAGCTCAGGGGCACTGTACTTCACAAACCTGCAGAGTTATAAATGACAGCTATCCTCCAAAAATATATTGAAGTAAGCCTGCGAAGGGGACTTGAAAGCGGGGCTGAATTTCAGGAAAACGATTGCAGGGGATAGACTGGAATTGCCCTGAAAGCATAGGAAAAGAGGCACAACGTCGACAATGATGCACTTGGCCAAAAAGGGCGTATGCGTTTTTTCCTGAATATATTCAGGAAAAAACGCATACGCCCTTTTTGGCCAACCAAGCAAGCCTGTAAAGGAAATCTGCACTACAATGAAATCTCACTGCCCCCCCGGGCAAAAGGGCCATCTGAAAAAAGTGTAAAATCCAGAAAGGTAGGACAGGATATGGAGAACAGGGAGCCTTGTTATGCTGATTGGCAGGATGTAAATTGCCAGCAGCCACCCTGGAGAAGTGTATGGTGTTTCCTGAAACACGTAAGAAACAAAGCAACACAGCCTATGGCACTTCCACTTATGGTCCTATAGCTTACGGAAATTAAAATCAAAAACAGACAGCCACCCCAATATTTGGGACGGCTGTGTTCACAAGAAGCTCGTCTACAGTATCAGGTAAATATCCCAGAAAGCAAAAAATGGATAAAGAAGTTGTGGCACGTACGTGCAATGCAATATCACTCAGCAATGAAATCTGTGTCATCAGGCCTGTAGCGGCATAGTAAGTGGATGCAGGTACGGTGATTCTACGTGAACTACGTCACGCAGAAAAAGAAACATCATAAGATATCACTAATACACAGAATGTAAACTTGACTACACATGAACTGAATTACAAAACAGAACAGGGTCTCAAATTTAGAAAACCAACTAGTGCTTGCTTATGGGGAAAGGTGCGTTGGGGTGCTGCATAAAACCAGAGACTGAAATTAGCACAGATAACATTCCATAAGCCAAATATGTAATAGACAAGACCTACTCCTTGCTCAACGAAATGGACTCAACACCACATATTCAACGCCTAGGAATATACCTGACTAGGAAGAATCTTAAAACCCATGGATATATATGTCTCCGTAAGAGAATCAAGCGTGTGTACAGCGGCGGAAACGCAGCAGTGAAAATCCGATAAATCCCATTATCAAAAGAAATTTCGAAAACAAAACACAAAGACAGTGAAATAGAGAGCAATTCTTAAATAATTCACTCAGGTCATGTGATGCAACCGGGATTGACCACATCTACACCCAGAGCTGGTTGAGACATAAGGCTGGACACTTCTGGCTGATAGCACTGGTGAGTTTCGGTGAGCAAATGCAGACCCTTTGAAGTCATACTGCATGGTACCCTTTCCATGGGTCCCAACTCTCCAGGTTCAAGGCATTCTTCCTCCAGCTAAACATGCATGTGAAACCCAGAGTATCGTCCACCGTGTGATTGGGAAACGATTTAAAATGCATCTCAGTTTTCGTATCCTGGTCCTCGGGTTCACCATTCCAGATGCTTTACTAACACTCTCCCCGCTTGGAGAGTCAGTGCCTTTAACCTCCTGTTTCGGACAGCTTCCAATTTCTGTGCAAGATGAACAGGAATAGGGAGAACCAATGAGAGACTAGCTGTAGGTGTCTGCACGGGCAAATGTAACGCTCATTGCCCACCAGGAAGAGGAATTAAACAAAGGCTCAGTGTGCCCTGCTGGAAACAGATTAGGGCCTGAAGAATCCTGCGGTTTTGTGCCCAGCTCACAAGAAAGCGAGTTGAAGAAAGGAGTTCAGGGGCACTGTACTTCACAAACCTGCAGAGTTATAAATGACAGCTATCCTCCAAAAATATATTGAAGTAAGCCTGCGAAGGGGACTTGAATGCGGGGCTGAATTTCAGGAAAATGATTGCAGGGGGTAGACTGGAATTGCCCTGAAAGCATAGGAAAAGAGGCACAACGTCGACAATGATGCACTTGGCCAAAAAGGGCGTATGCGTTTTTTCCTGAATATATTCAGGAAAAAACGCATACGCCCTTTTTTGCCAACCAAGCAAGCCTGTAAAGGAAATCTGCACTACAATGAAATCTCACTGCCCCCCCGGGCAAAAGGGCCATCTGAAAAAAAGTGTAAAATCCAGAAATGTAGGACAGGATATGGAGAACAGGGAGCCTTGTTATGCTGATTGGCAGGATGTAAATTGCCAGCAGCCACCCTGGAGAAGTGTATGGTGTATCCTGAAACACGTAAGAAACAAAGCAACACAGCCTATGGCACTTCCATTTATGGTCCTATAGCTTACGGAAATTAAAATCAAAAACAGACAGCCACCCCAATATTTGGGACGGCTGTGTTCACAAGAAGCTCGTCTACAGTATCAGGTAAATATCCCAGAAAGCAAAAAATGGATAAAGAAGTTGTGGCACGTACGTGCAATGCAATATCACTCAGCAATGAAATCTGTGTCATCAGGCCCGTAGCGGCATAGTAAGTGGATGCAGGTACGGTGATTCTACGTGAACTACGTCACACAGAAAAAGAAACATCATAAGATATCACTAATACACGGAATGTAAACTTGACTACACATGAACTGAATTACAAAACAGAACAGGGTCTCAAATTTAGAAAACCAACTAGTGCTTGCTTATGGGGAAAGGTGCGTTGGGGTGCTGCATAAACCCAGAGACTGAAATTAGCACAGATAACGTTCCATAAGCCAAATATGTAATAGACAAGACCTACTCCTTGCTCAACGAAATGGACTCAACACCACATATTCAAAGCCTAGGAATATACCTGACTAGGAAGAATCTTAAAACCCATGGATATATATGTCTCCGTAAGAGAATCAAGCGTGTGTACAGCGGCGGAAATGCAGCAGTGAAAATCCGATAAATCCCATTATCAAAATAAATTTCGAAAACAAAACACATAGACAGTGAAATAGAGAGCAATTCTTAAATAATTCACTCAGGGCATGTGATGCAACCGGGATTGACCACATCTACACACAGAGCTGGTTGAGACATAAGGCTGGACACTTCAGGCTGATAGCACTGGTGAGTTTCGGTCAGCAAATGCAGACCCTTTGAAGTCATACTGCATGGTACCCATTCCATGGGTCCCAACTCTCCAGTTTCAAGGGACTCTTCCTCCAGCTAAAACATGCATGGGAAACCCAGAGTATGGTGCACCGTGTGATTGGGAAATGATTTAAAATGCATCTCAGTTTTCGTATCCTGGTTCTCGGGTTCACCATTCCAGATGCTTTACTAACACTCTCCCCGCTTGGAGAGTCAGTGCCTTTAACCTCCTGTTTGGCACAGCTTGCAATTTCTGTGCAAGATGAACAGGAATAGGGAGAACCAATGAGAGACTAGCTGTAGGTGTCTGCACGGGCAAATGTAACGCTCATTTCCCACCAGGAAGAGGAATTATCCAAAGGCTCACTGTGCCCTGCCGGAAACAGATTAGGGCCTGAAGCAATCCTGCGGTTTTGTGCCCAGCTCACAAGAAAGCGAGTTGAAGAAAGGAGCTCAGGGGCACTATAATTCACAAACCTGCAGAGTTATAAATGACAGCTATCCTCCAAAAATATATTGAAGTAAGCCTGCGAAGGGGACTTGAAACGGGGCAGAGTTTCAGGAAAACCACTGCATGGGGTAGACTGGAATTGCCCTGAAAGCATAGGAAAAGAGGCACAACGTCGACAATGATGCACTTGGCCAAAAAGGGCGTATGCGTTTTTTCCTGAATATATTCAGGAAAAAACGCATACGCCCTTTTTGGCCAACCAAGCAAGCCTCTAAAGGAAATCTGCACTACAATGAAATCTCACTGCCCCCCCCCCCGGGCAAAAGGGCCATCTGAAAAAAGTGTAAAATCCAGAAAGGTAGGACAGGATATGGAGAACAGGGAGCCTTGTTATGCTGATTGGCAGGATGTAAATTGCCAGCAGCCACTCTGGAGAAGTGTATGGTGTTTCCTGAAACACGTAAGAAACAGAGCAACACAGCCTATGGCACTTCCACTTATGGTCTTATAGGTTACGGAAATTAAAATCAAAAACAGACAGCCACCCCAATATTTGGGACGGCTGTGTTCACAAGAAGCTCGTCTACAGTATCAGGTAAATATCCCAGAAAGCAAAAAATGGATAAAGAAGTTGTGGCACGTACGTACAATGCAATATCACTCAGCAATGAAATCTGTGTCATCAGGCCCGTAGCGGCATAGTGAGTGGATGCAGGTACGGTGATTCTACGTGAACTACGTCACACAGAAAAAGAAACATCATAAGATATCACTAATACACGGAATGTAAACTTGACTACACATGAACTGAATTACAAAACAGAACAGTGTCTCAAATTTAGAAAACCAACTAGTGCTTGCTTATGGGGAAAGGTGCCTTGGGGTGCTGCATAAAACCAGAGACTGAAATTAGCACAGATAACATTCCATAAGCCAAATATGTAATAGACAAGACCTACTCCTTGCTCAACGAAATGGACTCAACACCACATATTCAACGCCTAGGAATATACCTGACTAGGAAGAATCTTAAAACCCATGGATATATATGTCTCCGTAAGAGAATCAAGCGTGTGTACAGCGGCCGAAACGCAGCAGTGAAAATCCGATAAATCCCATTATCAAAATAAATTTCGAAAACAAAACACAAAGACAGTGAAATAGAGAGCAATTCTTAAATAATTCACTCAGGGCATGTGATGCAACCGGGATTGACCACATCTACACCCAGAGCTGGTTGAGACATAAGGCTGGACACTTCAGCCTTATAGCATTGGTGAGTTTCGGTGAGCAAATGCAGACCCTTTGAAGTCATACTGCAAGGTACCCATTCCGTGGGTCCCAACTCTCCAGGTTCAAGGGATTCTTCCTCCAGCTAAAACATGCATGGGAAACCCAGAGTATCGTCCACCGTGTGATTGGGAAACGATTTAAAATGCATCTCAGTTTTCGTATCCTGGTCCTCGGGTTCACCATTCCAGATGCTTTACTAACACTCTCCCCGCTTGGAGAGTCAGTGCCTTTAACCTCCTCTTTGGCACAGCTTGCAATTTCTGTGCAAGATGAACATGAATAGGGAGAACCAATGAGAGACTTGCTGCAGGTGTCTGCACGGGCAAATGTAACGCTCATTGCCCACCAGGAAGAGGAATTAAACAAAGGCTCAGCGTGCCCTGCTGAAAACAGATTAGGGCCTGAAGCAATCCTTTGGTTTTGTGTCCAGCTCACAAGAAAGCGAGTTGAAGATAGGAGCTCAGGGACACTGTAATTCACAAACCTGCAGAGTTATAAATGACAGCTATCCTCCAAAAATATATTGAAGTAAGCCTGCGAAGGGGACTTGAAAGCGGGGCAGAATTTCAGGAAAACGATTGCAGGGGGTAGACTGGAATTGCACTGAAAGCATAGTTAAAGAGGCAGAACATCGACAATGATGCACTTGGCCAAAAAGGGCGTATGCGTTTTTTCCTGAATATATTCAGGAAAAAACGCATACGCCCTTTTTGGCCAACCAAGCAAGCCTGTAAAGGAAATCTGCACTACAATGAAGTCTCACTGCCCCTCGGGCAAGAGGGCCATCTGAAAAAAGTGTAAAATCCAGAAAGGTAGGACAGGATATGGAGAACAGGGAGCCTTGTTATGCTGATTGGCAGGATGTAAATTGCCAGCAGCCACCCTGGAGAAGTGTATGGTGTTTCCTGAAACACGTAAGAAACAAAGCAACACAGCCTATGGCACTTCCACTTATGGTCCTATAGCTTACGGAAATTAAAATCAAAAACAGACAGCCTCCCCAATATTTGGGACGGCTGTGTTCACAAGAAGCTCGTCTACAGTATCAGGTAAATATCCCAGAAAGCAAAAAATGGATAAAGAAGTTGTGGCACGTACGTACAATGCAATATCACTCAGCAATGAAATCTGTGTCATCAGGCCCGTAGCGGCATAGTGAGTGGATGCAGGTACGGCGATTCTACGTGAACTACGTCACACAGAAAAAGAAACATCATAAGATATCACTAATACACGGAATGTAAACTTGACTACACATGAACTGAATTACAAAACAGAACAGTGTCTCAAATTTAGAAAATCAACTAGTGCTTGCTTATGGGGAAAGGGGCCTTGGGGTGCTGCATAAAACCAGAGACTGAAATTAGCACAGATAACATTCCATAAGCCAAATATGTAATAGACAAGACCTACTCCTTGCTCAACGAAATGGACCCAACACCACATATTCAACGCCTAGGAATATACCTGATTATGAAGAATCTTAAAACCCATGGATATATATGTCTGCGTAAGAGAAACAAGCGTGTGTACAGTGGCCGAAACGCAGCAGTGAAAATCCGATAAATCCCATTATCAAAATAAATTTCGAAAACAAAACACAAAGACAGTGAAATAGAGAGCAATTCTTAAATAATTCACTCAGGGCATGTGATGCAACCGGGATTGACCACATCTACACCCAGAGCTGGTTGAGACATAAGGCTAGACACTTCAGGCTGATAGCATTGGTGAGTTTCGGTGAGCAAATGCAGACCCTTTGAAGTCATACTGCATGGTACACATTCCATGGGTCCCAACTCTCCAGGTTCAAGGGATTCTTCCTCCAGCTAAAACATGCATGGGAAACCTAGAGTATGGCCCACCGTGTGATTGGGAAACGGTTTAAAATGCATCTCAGTTTTCGTATCCTGGTCCTCGGGTTCACCATTCCAGATTCTTTACTAACACTCTCCCCGCTTGGAGAGTCAGTGCCTTTAACCTCCTGTTTGGCACAGCTTGCAATTTCTGTGCAAGATGAACAGGAATAGGGAGAACCAATGAGAGACTAGCTGTAGGTGTCTGCACGGGCAAATGTAACGCTCATTTCCCACCAGGAAGAGGAATTATCCAAAGGCTCACTGTGCCCTGCCGGAAACAGATTAGGGACTGAAGCAATCCTGCGGTTTTGTGCCCAGCTCACAAGAAAGCGAGTTGAAGAAAGGAGCTCAGGGGCACTGTAATTCACAAACCTGCAGAGTTATAAATGACAGCTATCCTCCAAAAATATATTGAAGTAAGCCTGCGAAGGGGACTTGAAAGCGGGGCAGAGTTTCAGGAAAACCACTGCATGGGGTAGACTGGAATTGTCCTGAAAGCATAGGAAAAGGGGCACAACGTCGACAATGATGCACTTGGCCAAAAAGGGCGTATGCGTTTTTTCCTGAATATATTCAGGAAAAAACGCATACGCCCTTTTTGGCCAACCAAGCAAGCCTGTAAAGGAAATCTGCACTACAATGAAGTCTCAATGCCCCCCGGGCAAAAGGGCCATCTGAAAAAAGTGTAAAATCCAGAAAGGTAGGACAGGATATGGAGAACAGGGAGCCTTGTTATGCTGATTGGCAGGATGTAAATTGCCAGCAGCCACCCTGGAGAAGTGTATGGTGTTTCCTGAAACACGTAAGAAACAGAGCAACACAGCCTATGGCACTTCCACTTATGGTCCTATAGCTTACGGAAATTAAAATCAAAAACAGACAGCCACCCCAATATTTGGGATGGCTGTGTTCCCAAGAAGCTCGTCTACAGTACCAGGTAAATATCCCAGAAAGCAAAAATGGATAAAGAAGTTGTGGCACCTACGTGCAATGCAATATCACTCAGCAATGAAATCTGTGTCATCAGGCCCGTAGCGGCACAGTTAGTGGATGCAGGAACGGTGATTCTACGTGAAATACGTCACACAGAAAAAGAAACATCATAAGATATCACTAATACACGGAATGTAAACTTGACTACACATGAACTGAATTACAAAACAGAACAGGGTCTCAAATTTAGAAAACTGACTAGTGCTTGCTTATGGGGAAGGTGCCTTGGGGTGCTGCAAAAAACCAGAGACTGAACTTAGCACAGATAACTTTCCATAAGCCAAATATCTAATAGACAAGACCTACTCCTTGCTCAGCGAAATGGACCCAACACCACATATTCAACGCCTAGGAATATACCTGACTAGGAAGAATCTTAAAACCCATGGATATATATGTCTCCGTAAGAGAATCAAGCCTGTGTACAGCGGCCGAAACGCAGCAGTGAAAATCCGATAAATCCCATTATCAAAATAAATTTCGAAAACAAAACACAAAGACAGTGAAATAGAAATCAATTCTTAAATAATTCACTCAGGGCATGTGATGCAACCGGGAATGACCACATCTACACACAGAGCTGGTTGAGACATAAGGCTGGACACTTCAGGCTGATAGCATTGGTGACTTTCGGTGAGCAAATGCAGACCCTTTGAAGTCATACTTCATGGTACCCATTCCATGGGTTCCAACTCTCCAGGTTCAAGGGATTCTTCCTCCAGCTAAAACATGCATGGGAAACCCAGAGTATCGTCCACCGTGTGATTGGGAAACGATTTAAATGCATCTCAGTTTTCGTATCCTGGTCCTCGGGTTCACCATTCCAGATGCTTTACTAACACTCTCCCCGCTTGGAGAGTCAGTGCCTTTAACCTCCTGTTTGGCACAGCTTGCAATTTCTGTGCAAGATGAACAGGAATAGGGAGAACCAATGAGAGACTAGCTGTAGGTGTCTGCACGGGCAAATGTAACGCTCATTGCCCACCAGGAAGAGGAATTAAACAAAGGCTCAGTGTGCCCTGCTGGAAACAGATTAGGGCCTGAAGCAATCCTGCGGTTTTGTGCCCAGCTCACAAGAAAGCGAGTTGAAGAAAGGAGCTCAGGGGCACTGTAATTCACAAACCTGCAGAGTTATAAATGACAGCTATCCTCCAAAAATATATTGAAGTAAGCCTGCGAAGGGGACTTGAAAGCAGGGCAGAATTTCAGGAAAACGATTGAAGGGGGTAGACTGGAATTGCCCTGAAAGCATAGGAAAAGAGGCACAACGTCGACAATGATGCACTTGGCCAAAAAGGGCGTATGCGTTTTTTCCTGAATATATTCAGGAAAAAACACATATGCCCTTTTTGGCCAACCAAGCAAGCCTGTAAAGGAAATCTGCACTACAATGAAGTCTCACTGCCCCCCTTGCAAAAGGGCCATCTGAAAAAAGTGTAAAATCTAGAAAGGTAGGACAGGATATGGAGAAGAGGGAGCCTTGTTATGCTGATTGGCAGGATGTAAATTGCCAACAGCCACCCTGGAGAAGTGTATGGTGTTTCCTGAAACACGTAAGAAACAAAGCAACAGAGCCTATGGCACTTGCACTTATGGTCCTATAGCTTAAAGAAATTAAAATCAAAAACAGACAGCCACACCAATGTTTGGGACGGCTGTGTTCACAAGAAGCTCGTCTACAGTACCAGGTAAATAACCCAGAAAGCAAAAAATGGATAAAGAAGTTGTGGCACGTACGTGCAATGCAATATCACTCAGCAATGAAATGTGTGTCATCAGGCCCGTAGCGGCATAGTGAGTGGATGCAGGTACGGTGATTCTACGTGAACTATATCACACAGAAAAAGAAACATCATAAGATATCACTAATACACGGAATGTAAATTTAACTACACATGAACTGAATTACAAAACAGAACAGGGTCTCAAATTTTGAAAACCAACTAGTGCTTGCTTATGGGGAAATGTGCGTTGGGATGCTGCATAAAACGAGAGACTGAAATTAGCTCAGATAACTTTCCATAAGCCAAATATGTAATAGACAAGACCTACTCCTTGCTCAACGAAATGGACTCAACACCACATATTCAACGCCTAGGAATATACCTGACTAGGAAGAATCTTAAAACCCATGGATTTATATGTCTCCGTAAGAGAATCAAGCGTGTGTACAGCGGCATAAACGCAGCAGTGAAAATCCGATAAATCCCATTATCAAAATAAATTTCAAAAACAAAACACAAAGACAGTGAAATAGAGAGCAATTCTTAAACATTTCACTCAGGGCATGTGATGCAACCGGGATTGACCACATCTACACCCACAGCTGGTTGAGACATAAGGCTGGACACTTCAGCCTTATAGCATTGGTGAGTTTCGGTGAGCAAATGCAGACCCTTTGAAGTCATACTGCATGGTACCCATTCCATGGGTCCCAACTCTCCAGGTTCAAGGGATTCTTCCTGCAGCTAAAACATGCATGGGAAACCCAGAGTATCGTCCACCATGTGATTGGGAAATGATTTAAAATGCATCTCAGTTTTCGTATCCTGGTCCTTGGGTTCACCATTCCGGATGCTTTACTAACACTCTCCCCGCTTGGAGAGTCAGTGCCTTTAACCTCCTGTTTGGCACAGCTTGCAATTTCTGTGCAAGATGAACAGGAATAGGGAGAACCAATGAGAGACTAGCTGTAGGTGTCTGCACGGGCAAATGTAATGCTCATTTCCCACCAGGAAGAGGAATTAACCAAACGCTCAGCGTGCCCTGCTGGAAAGAGATTAGTGCCTGAAGCAATCCTGCGGTTTTGTGCCCAGCTCACAAGAAAGCGAGTTGAAGAAAGGAGCTCATGGGCACTGTAATTCACAAACCTGCAGAGTTATAAATGACAGCTATCCTCCAAAAATATATTGAAGTAAGCCTGCAAAGGGGACTTGAAAGCGGGGCAGAAATTTAGGAAAACGATTGAAGGGTTAAACTGGAATTGCACTTAAAGAATAGGAAAAGAGGCAGAACGTCGATAATGATGCACTTGTCCAAAAAGTGTGGATGCTTTTTTCCCTAAATATATTCAGGAAAAAACGCATACGCACTTTTTGGCCAACCAAGAAGCTTGTAAATAAACCTGCACTACAATGAAATCTCAGTGCCCCCCAGGGCAAATGGGCCATTTAAAAAAATTGTAAAATCCAGAAACGGAGGACAGGCAATGGAAAACAGGGATCCTTATTATGCTGATGCATATGATGTAAATTGCCGACAGCCATTCTGGAGATGTGTTATGTGTTTCCTGAAACACGTAAGAAACAAAGCAACACAGCCTATGGCACTTCCACTTATGGTCCTACAGCTTAGGGAAATTAAAATCAAAAACACCCAGCCACCTCAAAGTTTGGGACTTCTCTGTTCACAAGAACCTCGTTTACAGTACCAGGTAAATATCTCAGAGAGCAAACAATGGATAAAGAAGTTGTGGTACGTACGTACAATGGAATATCACTCAGCAATGAAATCTGTGTCATCAGGCCCGTAGTGGCATAGTGAGTGGATACAGGTATGGTGATTCTACGTGAAATAAGTGACACATAAAAAGAAACATCATAAAATATCACTAATACACAGTATGTAAACTTGACTACACATGAACTGAATTACAAAACAGAACAGTCTCAAATTTAGAAAACCAACTTGTGCTTTCTTATGGAGAAAGGTGCGTTGGAGTGCTGCATAAAACCAGAGACTGAAATTAGCACAGATACCGTTCCATAAGCCAAATATGTAATAGACAAGACCTACTCCTTGCTCAACGAAATGGACTCAACACCACATATTCAACGCCTAGGAATATACCTGACTAGGAAGAATCTTAAAACCCGTGGATATTTATGTCTCCGTAAGAGAATCAAGAGTGTGTACAGCGGCATTAACGCAGCAGTGAAAATCAGATAAATCCCAGTGTCAAAAAAAATTTCAAAAACAAAACACAATGACAGTGAAATAGAGAGCAATTCTTAAATAACTCACACAGGGCATGTGATGCAACCTGGTTTACCACATCTACACCCAGAGCTGGGTGAGAGATAAGGCTTGACCCTTTGGGCTGATAGCATTGGTGAGGTTCAGTGAGCAAATGCAGACCCTTTGATGTCATACTGCCTGGTACCCATTCCATGGTTCCCAACTCTCCAGGTTCAAGGGATTCTTCCTTCTGCTAAAATTTGCATGGGAAACCCAGAGTATGCTCCACCGTGTGACTGGGAAACCTTTTTACATGCATGTCTGTTTTCATCCCCTGGTACTCAGGTTCACCATTCCAGACCCTTTTCTTACACTCTCCCCATTTGGAGAGTCAGTGCCTTTAACCTCCTGTTTGGCACTGTTTGCAATTTCTGCGCAAGATGAACAGGAATAAGGAGAACCAATGGGAGACTATCTGTAGGTGTGTGCACGGGCAAATATTTTTTTTAACATCTTTATTGGGGTATAATTGCTTTACAATGGTGTGTTAGTTTTTGCTTTATAACAAAGTGAATCAGCTATACATATACATATGCTCCCTGTGTCTTCCCTCTTGTGTCTCCCTCCCTCCCTCTCTCCCCCTTCCACCCCTCCAGGCTGTCCCAACGCCCCAAGCTAATATCCCTGTGCCTTGCGGCTGCTTCCCCCTTGCTATCTACCTTACTACATTTGTTAGTGTGTATATGTCCATGACTCTCTCTCGCCCTGTCAAAACTCACCATTCCCCCTCCCCATATCCTCAATTCCGTTCTCCAGTAGGTCTGCGCCTCTATTCCTGTCTTATCCCTAGGTTCTTCATGACATTTTTTTCCTTTAAATTCCATATATATGTGTTAGCATACGCTATTTGTCTTTTTCTTTCTGACTTACTTCACTCTGTATGACAGACTCTAGGTCTATCCATCTCATTACAAATAACTCAGTTTCATTTCTTTTTAAGGCTGAGTAATATTCCATTGTGTATATGTGCCACATCTTCTTTATCCATTCGTCCGATGATGGGCGCTTAGGTTCTTTCCATCTCCGGGCTATTGTAAATAGAGCTGCAATGAACATTTTGGTACATGCCTCTTTTTGAATTTTGGTTTTCTCAGGGTATATGCCCAGTATGCACGGGCAATTTTAACACTCATTTCCCAACAGGAAAAGGAATTAACCAAAGGCTCAGCATGCCGTGCTGGAACAAGATTAGGGCCTGAAGCAATCCTGCGGTTTTGTGGCCAGCTCACAAGAAAGCGAGTTGAGGAAAGGAGCTCAGGGGCACTGTCATTCACATACCTGCAGACTTATAAATGACAGAAATCGTACAAAAATATATTGAATTAAGCCTGCGAAGAGGACTTGAAAGTGGGGCAGAATTGCTGGAATCCGATTTCAGGAGGTAGACGTGAATTGCTCTGAAAGCATAAGAGAAGTGGCAGAACCTCGTCAATGAAGCACTTGGCCAAAAAGGGCATATGCATTTTTTCCAGGGCCATCATTCACGGGAGTAGGAGGCTCCCAGCATGCTCCAGTGGCCAACAGAGGGCCCACGTCGCCAAGGCGATGTGAGCTAGCCAGGCAGGAGTGACCTGACATCAGAGGGCCCACCTCACAGAATGGTAGGGAACCCAGCCAGGATCAGACTCTCCCCAGAGGGCCCACATCACCAAGGTGATGGGAACCAGGCAGGAGTGTCCTCACACCCGTGGGGCCACATCATCAAAAGTTGAGGTACCCAGCACATGTGGCCTCAAACCAGAGGACCCACATCACCATGGGTTTCGGAGTGAGGCAGGCAGGATTAACCTCACAACACATGTCCCATTGTATACAAAAGGTGTGGAAGCCAGCAGTTGGATCTTCCTAGCAGGCGGCCCAGAGCACTGAGGCTATGAGATCCAGGCCGGCATGAACTCACAACAGAGGGCCCTCATTGTGATTCTGTAAGCAACCCAGCCGTTGTGACCTCAGAGCAGAAGGCCCACATCCCCATGGGGAAGGGAAACAAGCAGGAGTGTCATCGCAAGAGTGGGCACACATGAAAAAATGTGGGGAGCCCAGCAATTAGTGCCTGATGCCAGAGGGCCCTCATCACCGAGGGGCGGTGGCTCCCAGCCAGCTCCGACTGCTACCAGAGGGGCGACGTCGCCAATGCGGAGTGCAACAACCAGGCAGGAGTGACCTCAGAGCAGAGGGTCAACCTCACAGAAGTGTGAAGAACCAAAGAGGATCAGATTCTCACCAGAGGGCCCACATCACCAAGGGAATGGGAACCAGGCAGGAGTGTCCTCACACTAGTGGGGCCACATCACTGAAAAGTGAGGGACCCAGCACACGTGGCCTCAAACCAGAGGACACACATCACAAGGGAGCTGGGATTGAGGCAGGCAGGAGGAGCCTCAAAACAGAGGGACCATAGAATTAAAGAGGTGAAGAATCCCGCAGTTGGAACCTCCCAGCAGGCGGCCAGGAGCAGCGAGACTATGGGATCCAGGCCGGAGTGATCTCACACCAGAGGGCCGTCATCATGAAACTGTGAGCAACCTAGGCGTTGGGATCTCAGAGCAGAAGGCCCACATTCCCATGGGGTTGGGAACCTGTCAGAAGTGTACTCGCACCACAGGGCACACATCAGAGAATTTAGGGAACCCAGGAGTTAGGGCCTGACGCCAGAGGGCCCTCATTACCAAGGGGAGGAGACTCCAATCAGGCACCAACACCCAACTGAGGTCCCACGTCGCCAAGGTGACGTGTGACAGCCAGGTAGGAGTGACCTCACCGCAGAGGGCCTACCTCACAGAAGGGTGAGGAACACAGCCAGGATAAGACTCTCACCAGAGGGCCCACATCACCAAGGTGATCAGAACCAGGCAGGAGAGTCTTCACACCAGTGTGGCCACATCATAGAAAGGTGAGGAACCCAGCACATGTGGCCTAAACCAGAAGACCCACATCTCCAAGGGGCTCGGAATGAGGCAGGCAGGAGTAGCCTCACAACACAGGGCCCATAGAATAAAAAAGCTGAGGAATCCAGCAATGGGAACCTCCCAGCAGGCGGCCAAGAGCACCAAGTCTATGCGATTCAGGCCGCAGTAAACTCACAGCAGAGGGTCCACATCATGAAACTGCGAGCAACCCAGCCATTTGGACCTCAGAGCAGAAGGTCCACATCCCCAAGGTGTTGGGAGCATGGCAGGAGTGTCCTCGCACCACTTAGCACATATCAGAAAATGTGGGTACCCAGCAGTTAGGGCCTGACGCCAGAGGGCCCTCATCACTGAGGGGAGGAGGCTCCCAGCATGTTCCAACTACCACAAGAGGGCCCACGTCGCCAAGGCGGGGTGTGCCAGCCAGGCAGGAGTGACCTCACAGCAGACGGCCCACCTCAAAGAAGTGTGAGGAACCCAACCAGGATCAGACTCTCACCAGAGGGCCCATATCACCAAGGGGACGGGAACCAGGCACGAGTGTCCTCACACCAGTGGGGCCACATCACTAAAAGATGAGGAAACTGGCACATGTGGCCACAAACCAGAGGACCTACATCACCAAGGGGCTGGGAGTGACACAGGCAGGAGGAGCCTCCCAACACAGGGCCCAAAGAATAAAAAAGGTGAGGAACCCAGAGGTTGGAACTTCCCAGCAGGCGGCCCAGAGTACAGAGGCTATGGGATCTAGGAATGAGTGAACTAACACCAGAGAGCTAACATCAGGAAACTGTGAGCAACCCAGTCGTTGGAACCTCAGAGCAGAAGGCCCATATCGCCATGGGGATGGGAACATTTCACGAGTGTCCTGGCATCACTGGGCTCACATCAGAAAACCTGGGGAGCCCAGCAGTTAGAGCCTGATGCCAGAGGGACCTCATCACCGAGGACAGGAGTCTCCAAAAGGATCCAACTGCCACCAGAGGGCCGACGTCACCAAGGCAATGGGAGCAAGCCAGGCAGGAGTTACCTCAGAGCACAGGGCCCACCTCACAGAACGGTAAGGAACCCAGCCAGGATCAGACTCTCACCAGAGGGGCCACATCACCAAGGGGCTCGGAAAGAGGCACGAGTGTCCTCACACCATTGGGGCCACATCATCGAAAGGTGAGGGACCCAGCACACGTGGCCTCACACCAGAGGACACATATCACAACGGGGCTGGGATTGAGGCAGGCAGGAGGAGCCTCAAAACAGAGGGCCCATAGAATAAAAAAGGTGAGGAATCTCGCAGTTGGAACCTCCCAGCAGGCGCCCAGGAGCAGCAAGCCTATGGGATCTAGGCCGGAATGAACGCACATCAGAGGGCCCTCATCATGAAACTGTGAGCACCCCAGCCGTTGGGACCTCAGAGCAGAAGGCCCAAATTCCCATGGGGTTGGGAACCTGACAGGAGTGTACTCGCACCACAGGTCGCACATCTGCAAATTTTGGGAGCCCAGGAGTTAGGGTCTGACGCAAGAGGGCCCTCATTACCGAGGGACGGAGACTCGCAGCAGACACCAACTCCCAACTGAGGGCCCACGTCACCAAGGTGATGTGTGCCAGCCAGGCAGGAGTGACCTCACCGCAGAGGGCCTACCTCACAGAAGGGTGAGGAAACCAGCCAGGATAAGACTCTCACCAGAGGGCCCACATCACCAAGGGGATCGGAACCAGGCAGGAGGGTCCTCACACCAGTGTGGCCACATTATAGAAAGGTGAGGAACCCAGAACATGTGGCCTAAAACAGGGGACCCACATCTCCAAGGGGCTAGGAGTGAGGCAAGCAGGAGTATCCTCACAAAACAGAGCCCACAGAATAAAAGTTGTGAGGAATCCAGCAGTTGGAACCGGCCAGTAGGCCGCCCAGAGCACAGAGTCTATGGGATCCAGGCCACAGCAAACTCACAGCAGAGGTCCCACATCATGAAACTGTGAGCAACCCAGCGGATGGGACCTCAGAGCAGAAGGCCCACATCCCTATGGGGATGGGAACCTGACAGGAGTGTCCTCGGCCCACTTCCACGAATCAGAAAATGTGGGAACCCAGCAGTTAGGACCTGAGGCCAGAGGACCCTCATCACCGAGGGGAGGAGGCTCCCAGCAGGCTCTAACTGCCACCATAAGGCCGATGTCACCAAGGCGGGGTGTGCCAACCAGGCAGGAGTGACCTCAGAGCAGAAAGCCCACCTCACAGAAGTGTGAGGAACCCAACAAGGATCAGACTGTCACCAGAGGGCCAACATCACCAAGGGAATGGGAACCAGGCAGGAGTGTCCTCACACCAGTGGGGCTACATCACCATAATTTGAGGGACCCAGCACACGTGGCCTCAAACCTGAGGACACACATCACCAAGGGGCTGGGAGTGAGGCAGGCCAGAGGATCCTCAAAACAGAGGGACCATAGAATAAAAAAGGTGAGGAATCCCACAGTTGGAACCTCCGGCAGGCAGCCAGGAGCAGCGAGGCTATGGGATCTAGGCAGGAGTGAACTCACACCAGAGGGCCCTCATCATGAAACTGTGAGCAACACAGCCGTTGGGACCTCAGAGCAGAAGGCTCACATCCCCATGGGGATGGGAACCTGGCAGGAGTGTCCTTGCACCACTTAGCACGAATCAGAAAATGTGGGAACCCAGCAGTTAGGTCCTGAGGCCAGAGGGCCCTCATCACTGAGGGGAGGAGGCTCCCAGCAGGCTCCAACTGCCACCATAAAGCTGACGTTGCCAAGGCGGGGTGTGCCAGCCAGGCAGGAGTGAGCTCAGAGCAGAGGGCCCACCTCACAGAAGGGTGAGGAACCTAACCAGGATCAGACTCTCACCAGAGGGCCAACATCACCAAGGTGATGGGAACCAGGCAAGACTGTCCTAACAGCAGTGGGGCCAACATCACCAAGGGAATGGGAACCAGGCAAGAGTGTCCTCACACCAGTGTGGCCACATTATAGAAAGGTGAGGAACACAGCACATGTGGCCTCAAACAAGGGGACACACATCACGAAGGGGCTGGGAGTGAGGCATGCAGGAGGAGACGCACAACCGAGGGCCCATAGAATAAAAAAGGTGAGGAATCGAGAAGTTGGAAACTCCAAGCGGGAGGCCCAGAGCACTGACACTATGGGATACAGGCCAGAGTGAACACACAGCAAAGGGCCCACATCATGAAACTGTGAGCAACCCAGCAGTTGGGACCACAGAACAGAAGTCCCACATGCCCATGGGGATGGGAACCTGGCAGGAGTGACTCGCACCACTGGGCACACATCAGAAAATGTGTGGAGCCCAGCACTTAGGGCCTGACACCAGAAGGCCCTCATCACTGAGGGGAGGAGGCCCCAGCACACTCCAACTGCCACCAGAGGGTCCACGTCGCCAAGGCGACGTGCGCCAGCCAGGCAGGATTGACCTCACAGCAGAGGGCCCACATCATGAAAGTGTGAGCAACCCAGCCGTTAGGACCTCAGAACAGAAGGCCCACACGCTCATGAGGATGGGAACCTGGCAGGAGTGCCCTCGTACCACTTAGCACGTATCAGAAAATGTGGGAACCCCGCCATTAGGGTCTGACGCCAGAGGGCCTCATCACCGCGGGAAGGAGGCTCCCAGCAGGCTCCAACTGCCACCAGGGTGCCGAAGTCAACAAGGCGGGTTGTGCCAGCCAGGCAGGAGTGACCTCAGAGAAGAGGGCTCACCTCACGGATGTGTGAGGAACCCAACCAGGATCAGAGTCTCACCAGAGGGCCCACATCACCAAGGGGATGGGAACCAGGCAGGAGTGTCCACACACCAGTGGGGCCACATCATCAAAAGATGAGGAACCCATCACATATGGCCTCAAACCTGAGGACATACATCACCATGTGGCTGGGAGTGAGGCAGGTATCTGGAGGGGCACATTTAACTCTAATTTCCCACCAGGAAGAGGAATTAACCAAAGGCTCAGAGTGCCGTGCCGGACCCTGATTATGGCCTGAAGCAAACCTGCAGTTTTGTGGCCAGCTTACAAGGAAGCGAGTTAAGAAAGGAGCTCAGGGGCACTGTAATTCACAAACCTGCAGAGATAAATGACAGCTATTGGCAAAAATATATCGAAGTAAGTCTGCAAAGAGGACTTGAAAACGAGGCAGAATTGCAGGAATCATATTTCAAGAGGTAGATTGGAATTGCATTTAAAGCATATGAAAAGCGGCAGATCTTTGACAGTGATGCACATGGACAAAAAGTGCGTATACATTTTTCCTGAATATATTCAGGAAAAAACGCATATGAACATTTTGGCCAACCAAGCACTCCAGCAATGGAAATCCACACTACAATGAAGTCACATTTCCCATTCGTCAAAAAGGCCATCTGAATAAAGTGTAAAAACCAGAAACACAGGACAGGCCATGGAGAACAGGGAGCCGTGTTATGCTGATGGGCGGGATGTAAATTGCCAACAGACACTCTGGAGATGTTCATGGTGTATCCTGAAACATCTAAAAAACAAAGCTACAGAGCCTAGGGCACTTCCACTTTTGGCCCTATAGCTTAGGAAAATTAAAATCAACAAGACACAGCAAACACAAAATTTAGGGCTGCTGTGTTTACAAGAACCTCGAGTCCAGTACAAATTAAATATCCCAGAAAGAAAAAAATGGATAAAGAAGTTGTGCTACTTACGTACAACGGAATATCACTCAGCAGTGAAATCAATGTCATCAGGCCTGTAGCAGCAAATTGAGTGGATTTAATTATGATGATTCTAAGAGAAATATATCACACAAAGAAAGATAATTATCATAAGATATCACTAATAGAGGGAGTGTAAACTTGGCTACACATAAACTGAATTACAAAACCGAACAGAGTCTCACATTTAGATAAAAACCTTATGCTTGCTTAAGGGGAAAGTTGAGTTGGGCTGCTGTATAAAAACAGATTGAAATTAGCACACATACCATTCCATAAGCCAAATACGTAATAAACAAGACCTACTCTTTGCTCAACGAAATAGACTCATCCATGGTGTATCACCTCACACCTATTAGAATGGGCATCATCAGAAAATCTACAAACAACAAATGCTGGAAACGGTGTGGAGATAAGGAATCCTCTTCCACTATTGTTGGGAACGTAAATTGATACAGTCACTGTGGAGAACATTATGGAGTTTCTTATAAAACTAAGAATAGAATTACCATATGATACAGCAATCCCTCTACTGGGCATATACCCAGACAAAACCATAAATCAAAAAGAGACATTCACCACAATGTTCATTGCATCACTATTTACACTATCCAGGAAATGGAAGCAACCTAAATGCCCACAGACAGACGAATGCATAAAGATGTGGTACATATATAAAATGGAATATTACTAAGCCATAAAAAGGAATGAAATTGGGACATTTGTAGAGACGTTGATGGATCTAGAGACTGTCATACAGAGTGAAGTAAGTCAGAAAGAGAAAAACAAATCTTGTATATTAATGCATATATGTGGAACCTAGAAAAATTGTACAGATGAACCGTTTTGCAAGGCAGAAATAGAGCAATACATGTATACAACAAACGTATGGACAACAAGGGGGGAAAGCTGTTGGGGATGGTGGTGGGAGGAGTTGAGATATTGGGATTGGTATGTATACATTTATATGTATAAAGTAGATAACCAAAAACAACCTGCTGTATAAAAATATAAAATTAAATTCAAAATAAAAAAATAAAATTAAAAAAAGTAAAACAGAAAAATATTCTTCCCTTCACATACATGTATTTATATGAATAAATTATTTCCATGCTTATATCTGTAAATACACAAAAGAGGAATAAAATCTACCTTGAACCAAAAACGAAAAAAAGATAAAAAAGAACAGAACCCACCAGTTACACAGAGGAAAACCGTTTCAGGGCACTTGCTCCAATTGCAAACAATTCTGAAGTTGGTCAGTGGTGGGGAATCATCTCCCATTCAGCCAGCATGCTCCTCGCAACAAGCGTCCTCACTGGAAAGCTGGTGGACCGTGCCGAGGTATCTGTGAGTAAACGTGGGCCGAGCCCCAGGCCAGCTGCTGCTGAAATGTTCCCACCCTTCCAAGGCTAAACACCTGAATATGTACAAGGACTTGAAAACCTAGAGGAAGGGCCATGGAGCCACATGAGGGACAGCATGCCAGCCGACTTGGTGCCTGCAGGCCAGCCAGGATGGTCCTGGCCCTGGGTGCTCTTCTGGAAGCTCTCCATTTCCCTGCCTGAGATACCCCTGCTGTCCCGGCCCCCACTGCTTTCTTCCTTCCTCACCTGTGCCCAGGGAGAAATTCCAGCGGCAGGTGTGGGTGACACATCCTCTTCTTTAGCAGGTAGCATCTTGGCAACTGCTGCAGAAAGTCCAGCAGAGCCCCACTCACACTGGGACACCCACAAAGCCGTGGCCTCTCACTCCCTCCCACCAGCCCAGCCCCGAGACTGCTGACAGGGCAGAGAAAATGGCGTCAGGCACAGCTGCAGGGGCTCTTGCTGCCTGGAGCGGTGTTTATATTGATCTCAACCCAGGCACACCTGGGGAGGGCTGGCCGGCACGGTCAGGCTTCCCAAGCCAGCCAATAATCACCCCTCAGGGGCTCACAGTTGCTGAAAATGGAACTTGCTGAATTGGCCAGGTCCAAGGAACAGGTGTGGGCTCCTGAGAGTCAGGATAGACAAGGGGCTGCAGCTCTGGCTTGTTTTCTAATTATATTATCTGGCCCATGAGTGGGAGACAACTTCAAGAAAACCCTCTCCTAATGAGAGGAACCCAGGAGTCAGGGAGAGGAGGGGTGGGTGGTGGTTGGAGACAGAGGCCTGGTGCCCCGGGTGCAGTGGAAGTCTCTGGAAGACCAGGTGGAGGAGGCCGCACAGAGTGATGTCCAGGGTCACAGACCTGTCAGAGCTGCTGTTTGTTAGTTCAAGTCCTGCTCTGAGGTGCTCTGTGTCAGATCTGAGCGACAGGTGAGCTGGGAGTGCTCTGCAATGAGGGCTATGTGCACGGTTCCTGTGTGCCCAGCCCTGCCAAGGTACCTGCAAGGGTAGCTCTGTATCCTGGGAGGGGCCTGACCACGGGAGCCCCATGGACTGCAGAGGACCTGCCCAGGGAATCCCATATCCTGGGAGGGGCCTGAACACGAGAGCCCCGTGGGCTGGGGTGGGGGTAGGGTACCTGCCCAGGTGAGCTCCATATCCTGGGATTGGCCTGACCTCGAGAGCCCCATGGGCTGCTGGAGTCCTGGTAAAGGATGTCAGGACAGTCAGTGAAGCCACTGAGGATATACCTCCAGTAGTTCCTAAATCCTACACCCTGCTGGTCATTCTACCAACCACCAGGACTTGGTATTCTGTATTAGTCTTCACTGATGCCTTCTTTTGTATTCCATTAGTCCCAGAGTCACAAGAAATTTTGGCTTGTGAGTGACAGGACTCAACATACAACTAAAACAATACTTCCAGGCTGTCTTGCCCCAAGGGTTCAAAAATTCCCACACCATCTTTGGGGAAAGCTCAGCTAAAGACCTAAAAGTTCTACCTCTGGAAAAGGAAACACTCCTTCAATATTCAGACGACATTCTGATCGCCAGCCCTACTAAGGAGGCCTCAGAACTACCAAGCCAATAAAGGATAGAAGTTGTCCACGAAAAAGCTCAAGTATCACAGACTACGGTGACCTGCCTGGGCTTCATTCTCACAGAAGGTCGGAGAAGCCCATCCCAGGAAAGGGAAGAAACAATTTACAGCCTTACCCCTTTCTGAAACTAGAAGACAGCTTAGGGGTTCCTGGGGAAACCAGGGTTTCCTGCCTCTGGATCCCTAACTACAGTCTACTAGCTGGGCCTCTATATGAAACACTGAAAGGAAAAGATGATGATCCTTTTGAATAGAATCCAGAAGTGGCCTTTCAAGAATGGAAAGAGCAGTCAATTCAGACCCTTGCCCTGGAACTCCCTAATTTAGCTAAACCCTTTGACCTTTACATTCCTGGCGAAAGGTGAATCGCCATTGGAGTATTAGTGCAAAAACTGGGACCACTTGAAATGGAACAATGCAAGAATGCCATCCAGGTAGGATAAACTATGGTCACCAAGGGGCTTGGCCCACCGCCACATCTGGCCAAGATACTGGTGGTATCTGAAAACCTGGAAATCAGCAGCCCAAAAGGCCACCTCCCTTCTAAGGGAAACGGACCCCACGTGGTGATCCTAACCCCCAACCATGCCCTGAAGTTGCAGGGTTTGCTCCGTGGGCACACTGACCTCGATTGAGGAGGCCCTCCAACTCCAACCTCCAGAGAGATAACCGGGGGCAACGGGGCACCATGACGACCCGTGTGACCATCACTTGACCTGGAGTTTCTCTCATAAAACAACAAGAGTGTGTCCCAAAAGAGTAGACTACTGCTTGCAGTACTTACTGTACCCAGAGGGGAGCTAATAATCTTGGCGGGGGAACCGTATATCATGCTGTCACCATAGAAAAGCCTACAGACACCCTGATGATGGTGGCCAATAAGACCGGCTGGACTCCTGTTTACTTCCAAAGGCTCTTGACTCAGTGACCATCATGATCCTTCATCACCACTGACCCTGGACTGTCTGGGAGCTGAGCGGGCAGGATCCTGACACCTGGTGCTGTTTTTACGTTAATTCAGGGGCCTAATGGAAGAAAGCGCAGACTGTTGGTCAGAGCATCTAGGCTGGCAGAAACGGTCAGTCAGAGCATCTAGGCTGGCAGAAACGGTCAGCCTAAGGTGGCCGAACAAATGTGGGGCGGAGTGAAACTGGACCTCACAGCGCCACTGCACATCTCCTTTCTGGACCCTTAAAGGTCATTAGAATCTATAACACTTCCAATACTGGTGCTCAGGTGGACGAGCAGGGAGGCAGGAGGCCTGGGGACAATCAACGTCACCTGGAGGCTGCTGGGGAGAAGTTCTGACCCTCGCCCACGGGTATGAAGCCTCCTAACTCAGCACTCAGCAGTTACAGAAGAAGGGTCTGCACCCGCAGCACTCCAAGAATGAGGAAAGGGACAAAAGGCAGAAGAGAAGTTTGTCCCAGGCAAAGCCCCTTAAAAATGCCTGGGAGATAAAAATAGAATCTGGGCAATAAAATAAAGTCTAACCATTTTTATCCTTTGTGCTTTGTCTAATTTCAGGTGCTCCTAGTGTCCCGCATACAGAGGTTCCACACCCGGCACTTCAGACCAGATTTCCTAGAGCAGAATGGCTCGATGACACTTCAGCTCCTGGGGCCCAGTTCAGACTCCGTGACATAGAGCCTGAGCTGCAGCCAACCAGGTCCTCGAGAGCTCAGCCCCCTCCCTCCCAGTGACTCTGACAGGATCTCTACACAGCAGCCCAGCCCACAGCCCACAGGGTAGCACCTCTCCATTCTCTGATCAAAATATAAAGTTTCCTTTGCTTTTGAACCAAACTCAGTCTCGATCTATTGGCTCCAATGACACTGGGCAGGGGGACACTTGTTGGCGTCCACTCTGGAGGATCAGTAACAGAAATTGAGAACATTGTAACTTCAATGAACAGATGTGTGAGCCAAACTGTAATTAACATAGAACAGTGTATAAGGCTCGGGTAAAATAAGATGTTTCTAACACTTCCATTTGATATTTCCATCACTTTCTTATAAGCAAGTTCAGTGAAAAGGTTTGTCTTCTTTGTCAGGTCAATATTAGAGAAACAAAGTGATTTCTTTCCAAGGATGTACATCTAATAATCTTGGTTAAAGCTTCAATCTTGTTTTAAATGCTTTTGCATTGAAAATGATACCTCTCTTTCAGCTCCCCCATTTCTGAGAAGCATAAAATCTTATAATTTATTTATTACCAAAGGGAAATGGTAGGAGGAGGGATAAATTAACAGTTTGGGATTAACACATACACACTGCTATGTATGAAATCATCAGCAAGGAACTACTGTATAGCACAGGGAACTACACTCAATATTTTGCAATAACCTATAAGGGGAAATGATCTGAAAAAGAATAGATATTTTTATTGACATCATCCATCAATGACAGTAAAAATGGAATCTAAGGGAAGACAGTGGTGAGTGCTTCTGACCCTGAAGACTTCAATCATCTAAAGTTTGGACTCTGCCTACTTCCCAAGGCCCTTAATGAACATATGTGTAGCCGTAGCTTAAAAAATTCCCCAGTTTGGGTTGCGGAGAGACACTGATATTTAAAATCCCCTGGTGTTCTCCTCACATGAATGGGACCCTTCCTACACCTAAAACATGCCTGTCACACCCAGAGGATGGTATACCGTCTGATCGGGAAAAGTTTGGAAAAGGCATCTCATCTCCTCATCTCTTGGTGCTAGGGTTCACCACTCCAGCGTCTTTACTAACAGTCTCCCCACTTGGAGATGTCAGCACTGTCAACATCCTGTTGCATACAGTTTGGAATTTGTCCAGAGGATGAAGCAGAAGGAGGAGGAACAATGAGAGACAAGTCCTAGGTGTTCGGACAGGCACATGCCACTCTAATTTCCAATCAGGAAGACGAATTGACCAAAGGCTAGGGTTGCCCATGGAAACAGAATAGGGCTTGAGGAATCCTGATGCTTTGTGGCCAGTTCCCATAAACACAAGTTGGAAAATGGAACTCAGGGGCACTAAAATTCACGAAACTGCAGAATTGAAAATATCTATCACTGAAAAATGTCTTGAGGAAAGTCAGAGAAAAGGACTTGTAAGCAACGGAGAATGGCAGGAAAGGGATTGGAAGAGGTAGAAAGGACTCGCCATTAAGCACAAGAAAAGGGGCTGAACATTGCCAACATTGCAGTTGGCCAAAAAGGGTGTATGCGTCTTTTTCTGTATATATTCAAGAAAAGGGCATACACTTTTTTAGCCAACCAAACAGGTGGGCACTGGAAATCAATACTACAAAACATATCACTTTGCATCAGTCAGAAGAGCCGTCCTCATAAAGTGTAAACACCAGAAATGCAGGACAGGGCAAGGAGAAAAGGGAGCCCTGTGAGTCTTATAGTGGAAATGTATATTGCCAACGGTCACTCTGGATAAGTCTATTGTGTTTACTAAAGCATCTAAAAAATGAGCTACTGAGCACAGGGCACTTGCACTCATGGACGTATATCTTGGGAAAAACAAAAATCTAGAGGACACAGGCACCCCAATGTTTACCACCTCTCTGTTTAAAAGATCCTCGACTAGGATATAACTTAAAGTATCTGCAGAGAAAAAACGGACAGAGATGTGGTGCTTATGTAGAGTGGAATATTACTCAGCCTGGAAATCAATGAAATACGGCCAGTTATAACAACTCAAGAGGAGTTACGTGTGATCATTCGAAGTCACATAATTCAAAAAGAAAAAGACATAAGATATCACTAATACATGGAATGTTAACATGGCTACACATGAACTGAATTACAAAAGAGAAGAGGGTTTCAAATTAAGAAAACCAACTTATGCTTCCTTAAGGGGAAAGGTGAGTTGGGGTGCTGCATAAAACCAGAGATTGAAATTAGCACAGATACCATTCCATAAGCCAAATATGTAATAGTCAAGACCTACTCCTTGCTCAACGAAATGGACTCCACACGCCATATTCAATGCCTAAGAATATACCGGATTAGTAAGAATCTTAAAACCCATGGACTTATATGTCTCCGTAACAGAATCAAGCGCGTGTACAGCGGCATAAACGAAGCAGTGAAAATCCGATAAATCCCATTATTAAAATAAATTTCAAAAACAAAACACAATGACAGTGAAATAGGAAGCAATTCTTAAATAATTCACTCAGGGCATGTGATGCAACCTGGATTTACCACATCTACACCCAGAGCTGGTTGAGACATAAGGCTGGACACTTCAGGCAGATAGCATTGGTGAGTTTCGGTGAACAAATGCAGATCCTTTGAAGTCATACTGCATGGTACCCAATCCAAGGGTCCCAACTCTCCAGGTTCAAGGGATTCTTTCTTCAGCTAAAACATGCGTGGGAAACGGCGAGTATGGTCCACCGTGTGATTAGGAAACGATTTAAAATGCATCTCAGTTTTCGTATCCTGGTCCTCGGGTTCACCATTCCAGACGGTTTACTAACATTCTCCCCGTTTGGAGAGTCAGTGCCTTTAACCTCCTGTTTGGCACAGCTTGCAATTTCTGCGCTAGATGAACAGGAATAGGGAGAACTAATGAGAGACTAGCTATAGGTGTCTGCACGGACAAATGTAAGGCTCATTTCCCACCAGGAAGAGGAATTAACCAAAGGCTCAGCGTGCCCTGCTGGAAACAGATTAGGGCCTGAAACAATCCTGCGGTTTTGTGCCCAGCTCACAAGAAAGCGAGTTGAAGAAAGGAGCTCAGGGGCACTGTAATTCACAAACCTGCAGAGTTATAAATGACAGCTATCCTCCAAAAATATATTGAAGTAAGCCTGCGAAGGGGACTTGAAAGCGGGACAGAGTTTCAGGAAAACGATTGCAGTGGGTAGACTGGAATTGCCCAGAAAGCATAGGAAAAGAGGCAGAACGTCGACAATGGTGCAATTGGCCAAAAAGTGCGTATGCATTTTTTCCTGAATATATTCAGGAAAAAACGCATATGCCCTTTTTCGCAAACCAAGCAAGCCTGTAAAGGAAATCTGCACTACAATGAAGTCTAACTGCCCCATGGGCAAAAGGGCCATCTGAAAAAAGTGTAAAATCCAGAAAGGTAGGACAGGATATGGAGAACACGGAGCCTTGTTATGCTGATTGGCAGGATGTAAATTGCCAACAGCCACCCTGGAGAAGTGTATGGTGTTTCCTGAAACCCATAAGAAACAAAGCAACACACCCTATGGCACTTCCACTTATGGTCCCAAAGATTACGGAAATTAAAATCAAAAACAGACAGCCACCCCAATGTTTGGGACGGCTGTGTTCACAAGAAGCTCGTCTACAGTATCAGGTAAATATCCCAGAAAGCAAAAAATGGATAAAGAAGTTGTGGCACGTACGTTCAATGCAATATCACTCAGCAATGAAATCTGTGTCATCAGGCCCGTAGCGGCATAGTGAGTGGATGCAGGTACGGTGATTCTACGTGAACTACGTCACACAGAAAAAGAAACATCATAAGATATCACTAATACACGGAATGTAAACTTGACTACACATGAACTGAATTACAAAACAGAACAGGGTCTCAAATTTAGAAAACCAACTAGTGCTTGCTTATGGGGAAAGGTGCGTTGGGGTGCTGCATAAAACCAGAGACTGAAATTAGCACAGATAACATTCCATAAGCCAAATATGTAATAGACAAGACCTACTCCTTGGTCAACGAAATGGACTCAACACCACATATTCAACGCCTAGGAATATACCTGACTAGGAAGAATCTTAAAACCCATGGATTTATATGTCTCCTTAAGCGAATCAAGCGTGTGTACAGCGGCATAACGGCATCAGTGAAAATCCGATAAATCCCATTATCAAAATAAATTTCAAAAACAAAACACAAAGACAGTGAAATACAGAGCAATTCTTAAATAATTCACTCAGGGCATGTGATGCAACCGGGATTGACCACATCTACACCCAGAGCTGGTTGAGATATAAGGCTGGACACTTCAGGCTGATAGCATTGGTGAGTTTCGGTGAGCAAATGCAGACCCTTTGAAGTCATACTGCATGGTACCCATTCCATGGGTCCCAACTCTCCAGGTTCAAGGGATTCTTCCTCCAGCTAAAACATGCATGGGAAACCCAGAGTATCGTCCACCGTGTGATTGGGAAACGATTTAAAATGTATCTCAATTTTCGTATCCTGGTCCTCGGGTTCACCATTCCAGATGCTTTACTAAAACTCTCCCCGCTTGGAGAGTCAGTGCCTTTAACCTCCTCTTTGGCACAGCTTGCAATTTCTGTGCAAGATGAACAGGAATAGGGAGAACCAATGAGAGACTAGCTGTAGGTGTCTGCACGGGCAAATGTAACGCTCATTTCCCACCAGGAAGAGGAATTAACCAAAGGCTCAGCGTGCCCTGCTGGAAACAGATTAGGGCCTTAAGCAATTCTGCGGTTTTGTGCCCAGCTCACAAGAAAGCGAGTTGAAGAAAGGAGCTCAGGGGCACTGTAATTCACAAACCTGCAGAGTTATAAATGACAGCTATCCTCCAAAAGTATATTGAAGTAAGCCTGCGAAGGGGACTTGAAAGCAGGGCAGAATTTCAGGAAAACGATTGCAGGGGGTAGACTGGAATTGCCCTGAAAACATAGGAAAAGAGGCACAACGTCGACAATGATGCACTTGGCCAAAAAGGGCGTAAGAGTTTTTTCCTGAATATATTCAGGAAAAAACGCATACGTCCTTTTTGGCCAACCGAGCAAGCCTGTAAAGGAAATCTGCACTACAATGAAATCTCACTGCCCCCCGGCAAAAGGGCCATCTGAAAAAAGTGTAAAATCCAGAAAGGTAGGACAGGATATGGAGAACAGGGAGCCTTGTTATGCTGATTGGCAGGATGTAAATTGTGAACAGCCACCCTGGAGAAGTGTATAGTGTTTCCTGAAACACGTAAGAAATAAAGCAACACAGCCTATGGCAAATGCACTTATGGTCCTATTCCTTAGGGAAATTAAAATCAAAAACAGAGAGCCACCCCAAAGTTTGGGACGGCTGTGTTCCCAAGAAGCTCGTCTACAGTACCAGGTAAATATCCCAGAAAGCAAAAAATGGATAAAGAAGTTGTGGCACGTACGTGCAATGCAATATCACTCAGCAATGAAATCTGTGTCATCAGGTCCGTAGCGGCATAGTGAGTGGATGCAGGTACGGTGATTCTACGTGAACTACCTCACACAGAAAAAGAAACATCATAAGATATCACTAATACACGGAATGTAAACTTGACTACACATGAACTGAATTACAAAACAGAACAGGGTCTCAAATTTAGAAAACCAACTAGTGCTTGCTTATGGGGAAAGGTGCCTTGGGGTGCTACATAAAAGCAGAGACTGAAATTAGCACCGATAACATTCCATAAGCCAAATATGTAATAGACAAGACCTACACCTTGCTCAACGAAATGGACTCAACACCACATATTCAACGCCTAGGAATATACCTGACTAGGAAGAATCATAAAACCCATGGATTTATATGTCTCCGTAAGAGAATCAAGCGTGTGTACAGCGGCATAAACGCAGCAGTGAAAATCTGATAAATCCCATTATCAAAATAAATTTCAAAAACAAAACACAAAGACAGTGAAATAGAGAGCAATTCTTAAATAATTCACTCAGGGCATGTGATGCAACCGGGATTGACCACATCTACACCCAGAGCTGGTTGAGACATAAGGCTGGACACTTCAGGCTGATAGCATTGGTGAGTTTCGGAGAGCAAATGCAGACCCTTTGAAGTCATACTGCATGGTACCCATTCCATGGGTCCCAACTCTCCAGGTTCAAGGGATTCTTCCTCCAGCTAAAACATGCATGGGAAACACAGAGTATCGTCCACCGTGTGATTGGGAGACGATTTAAAATGCATCTCAGTTTTCGATTCCTGGTCCTCGGGTTCACCATTCCAGATGCTTTACTAACACTCTCCCCGCTTGGAGAGTCAGTGCCTTTAACCTCCTCTTTGGCACAGCTTGCAATTTCTGTGCAAGATGAACAGGAATAGGGAGAACCAATGAGAGACTAGCTGTAGGTGTCTGCACGGGCAAATGTAACGCTCATTTCCCACCAGGAAGAGGAATTAACCAAAGGCTCAGTGTGCCCTGCCGGAAACAGATTAGGGCCTGAAGCAATCCTGCGGTTTTGTGCCCAGCTCACAAGAAAGCGAGTTGAAGAAAGGAGCTCAGGGGCACTGTAATTCACAAACCTGCAGAGTTATAAATGACAGCTATCCTCCAAAAATATATTGAAGTAAGCCTGCGAAGGGGACTTGAAATCGGGGCAGAATTTCAGGAAAACGATTGCAGGGGGTAGACTGGAATTGCCCTGAAAGCATAGGAAAAGAGGCACAATGTCGACAATGATGCACTTGGCCAAAAAGGGCGTACGCGTTTTTTCCTGAATATATTCAGGAAAAAACGCGTACGCCCTTTTTGGCCAACCAAGCAAGCCTGTAAATGAAATCTGCACTACAATAAAGTCTCACTGCCCCCCGGGCAAAAGGGCCATATGAAAAAAGTGTAAAATCCAGAAAGGTAGGACAGGATATGGAGAACAGGGAGCCTTGTTATGCTGATTGGCAGGATGTCAATTTCCAGCAGCCACCCTGGAGAAGTGTATGGTGTTTCCTGAAACACATAAGAAACAGAGCAACACAGCCTATGGCACTTCCACTTATGGTCCTATAGCTTACGGAAATTAAAATCAAAAACAGACAGCCACCCCAATATTTGGGACGGCTGTGTTCACAAGAAGCTCGTCTACAGTATCAGGTAAATATCCCAGAAAGCAAAAAATGGATAAAGAAATTGTGGCACGTACGTACAATGCAATATCACTTAGCAATGAAATCTGTGTCATCAGACCCGTAGCGGCATAGTGACTGGAGGCAGGTACGGTGATTCTACGTGAACTACGTCACACAGAAAAAGAAACATCATAAGATATCACTAATACACGGAATGTAAACTTGACTACACATGAACTGAATTACAAAACAGAACAGGGTCTCAAATTTAGAAAACCAACTAGTGCTTGCTTATGGGGAAAGGTGCATTGGGGTGCTGCATAAAACCAGAGACTGAAATTAGCACAGATAACTTTCCATAAGCCAAATATGTAATAGACAAGACCTACTCCTTGCTCAACGAAATGGACCCAACACCACATATTCAACGCCTAGGAATATACCTGACTAGGAAGAATCTTAAAACCCATGGATATATATGTCTCCGTAAGCGAATCAAGCGTGTGTACAGCGGCCGAAACGCAGCAGTGAAAATCCGATAAATCCCATTATCAAAATAAATTTCGAAAACAAAACACAAAGACATTGAAATAGAGAGCAATTCTTAAATAATTCACTCAGGGCATGTGATGCAACCGGGATTGACCACATCTACACCCAGAGCTGGTTGAGACATAAGGCTGGACACTTCAGGCTGATAGCATTGGTGAGTTTCGGTGAGCAAATGCAGACCCTTTGAAGTCATACTGCATGGTACCCATTCCACGGGTCCCAACTCTCCAGGTTCAAGGGATTCTTCCTCCAGCTAAAACATGCATGGGAAACCCAGAGTATCGTCCACCGTGTGATTGGGAAACGATTTAAAATGCATCTCAGTTTTCGTATCCTGGTCCTCGGGTTCACCATTCCAGATGCTTTACTAACACTCTCCCCGCTTGGAGAGTCAGTGCCTTTAACCTCCTCTTTGGCACAGCTTGCAATTTCTGTGTAAGATGAAAAGGAATAGGGAGAACCAATGAGAGACTAGCTGTAGGTGTCGGCACGGGCAAATGTAACGCTCATTGCCCACCAGGAAGAACAATTAAACAAAGGCTCAGTGTGCCCTGCTGGAAACAGATTAGGGCCTTAAGCAATCCTGCGGTTTTGTGCCCAGCTCACAAGAAAGCGAGTTGAAGAAAGGAGCTCAGGGGCACTGTAATTCACAAACCTGCAGAGTTATAAATGACAGCTATCTTCCAAAAGTATATTGAAGTAAGCCTGCGAAGGGGACTTGAAAGCGGGGCAGAATTTCAGGAAAACGATTGCAGGGGGTAGACTGGAATTGCCCTGAAAGCATAGGAAAAGAGGCACAACGTCGACAATGATGCACTTGGCCAAAAAGTGCGTAAGCGTTTTTTCCTGAATATATTCAGGAAAAAACGCATACGCCCTTTTTGGCCAACCGAGCACGCCTGTAAAGGAAATCTGCACTACAATGAAATCTCACTGCCCCCCGGCAAAAGGGCCATCTGAAAATAGTGTAAAATCCAGAAAGGTAGGACAGGATATGGAGAACAGGGAGCCTTGTTATGCTGATTGGCAGGATGTAAATTGCCAGCAGCCACCCTGGAGAAGTGTATGGTGTTTCCTGAAACACGTAAGAAACAAAGCAACACAGACTATGGCACTTCCACTTATGGTCCTATAGCTTACGGAAATTAAAATCAAAAACAGACAGCCACCCCAATATTTGGGATGGCTGTGTTCACAAGAAGCTCGTCTACAGTACCAGGTAAATATCCCAGAATGCAAAAAATGGATAAAGAAGTTGTGGCAAGTACGTACAATGCAATATCACTCAGCAATGAAATCTGTGTCATCAGGCCCGTAGCGGCATAGTGAGTGGATGCAGGTACGGTGATTCTACGTGAACTACGTCACACACAAAAAGAAACATCATAAGATATCACTAATACACGGAATGTAAACTTGACTACACATGAACTGAATTACAAAACAGAACAGGGTCTCAAATTTAGAAAACCAACTAGTGCTTGCTTATGGGGAAAGGTGCTTTGGGGTGCTGCATAAAACCAGAGACTGAAATTAGCACAGATAACTTTCCATAAGCCAAATATGTAAAAGACAAGACCTACTCCTTGCTCAACGAAATGGACCCAACACCACATATTCAACGCCTAGGAATATACCTGACTAGGAAGAATCTTAAAACCCATGGATATATATGTCTCCGTAAGAGAATCAAGCGTGTGTACAGCGGCCGAAACGCAGCAGTGAAAATCCGATAAATCCCATTATCAAAATAAATTTCGAAAACAAAACACAAAGACAGTGAAATAGAGAGCAATTCTTAAATAATTCACTCAGGGCATGTGATGCAACCGGGATTGACCACATCTACACCCAGAGCTGGTTGAGACATAAGGCTGGACACTTCAGGCTGATAGCATTGGTGAGTTTCGGTGAGCAAATGCAGACCCTTTGAAGTCATACTCCATGGTACCCATTCCATGGGTCCCAACTCTCCAGGTTCAAGGCATTCTTCCTCCAGCTAAAACATGCATGGGAAATCCAGAGTATCGTCCACCGTGTGATTGGGAAACGATTTAAAATGCATCTCAGTTTTCGTATCCTGGTTCTCGGGTTCACCATTCAAGATGCTTTACTAACACTCTCCCCGCTTGGAGAGTCAGTGCCTTTAACCTCCTGTTTGGCACAGCTTGCAATTTCTGTGCAATATGAACAGGAATAGGGAGAACAAATGAGAGACTAGCTGTAGGTGTCTGCACGGGCAAATGTAATGCTCATTTCCCACCAGGAAGAGGAATTAAACAAAGGCTCAGCGTGCCCTGCTGAAAACAGATTAGGGCCTGAAGCAATCCTGCGGTTTTGTGCCCAGCTCACAAGAAAGTGAGTTGAAGAAAGGAGCTCAGGGGCACTGTAATTCACAAACCTGCAGAGTTATAAATGACAGCTATCCTCCAAAAATATATTGAAGTAAGCCTGCGAAGGGGACTTGAAAGCGGGGCAGAATTTCAGGAAAACGATTGCAGGGGGTAGACTGGAATTGCCCTGAAAGCATAGGAAAAGAGGCACAACGTCGTCAATGATGCACTTGGCCAAAAAGGGCGTATGCGTTTTTTCCTGAATATATTCAGGAAAAAACGCATACGCCCTTTTTGGCCAACCAAGCAAGCCTGTAAAGGAAATCTGCACTACAATGAAATCTCACTGCCCCCCCCCCCCCGGGCAAAAGGGCCATCTGAAAAAAGTGTAAAATCCAGAAAGGTAGGACAGGATATGCAGAACAGGGAGCCTTGTTATGCTGATTGGCAGGATGTGAACCGCCACCCTGGAGAAGTGTATGGTGTTTCCTG
>NW_027077426.1:0-135000 GCF_963924675.1 Phocoena phocoena
TACGTGAACTACGTCACACAGAAAAAGAAACATCATAAGATATCACTAATACACGGAATGTAAACTTGACTACGCATGAACTGAATTACAAAACAGAACAGGGTCTCAAATTTAGAAAACCAACTAGTGCTTGGTTATGGGGAAAGGTGCCTTGGGCTGTTGCATAAAACCGGAGACTGAAATTAGCACAGATAACTTTCCATAAGCCAAATATGTAAATGACAAGACCTACTCCTTGCTCAACGAAATGGACCCAACACCACATATTCAACGCCTAGGAATATACCTGACTAGGAAGAATCTTAAAACCCATGGATATATATGTCTCCGTAAGAGAATCAAGCGTTTGTACAGCGGCCGAAACGCAGCAGTGAAAATCCGATAAATCCCATTATCAAAATAAATTTCGAAAACAAAACACAAAGACAGTGAAATAGAGAGCAATTCTTAAATAATTCAATCAGGGCATGCGATGCAACCGGGATTAACCACATCTACACCCACAGCTGGTTGAGACATAAGGCTGTACACTTCAGGCTGACAGCATTGGTGAGTTTCGGTGAGCAAATGCAGACCCTTTGAAGTCATACTGCATGGTACCCATTCCATGGGTCCCAACTCTCCAGGTTCAAGGCATTCTTCCTCCAGCTAAAACATGCATGGGAAATCCAGAGTATCGTCCACCGTGTGATTGGGAAACGATTTAAAATGCATCTCAGTTTTCGTATCCTGGTCCTCGGGTTCACCATTCCAGATGCTTTACTAACACTCTCCCCGCTTGGAGAGTCAGTGCCTTTAACCTCCTGTTTGGCACAGCTTGCAATTTCTGTGCAAGATGAACAGGAATACGGAGAACCAATGAGAGACTAGCTGTAGGTGTCTGCATGGGCAAATGTAACGCTCATTGCCCAGCAGGAAGAGGAATTAAACAAAGGCTCAGTGTGCCCTGCTGGAAACAGATTAGGGCCTGAAGCAATCCTGCGGTTTTGTGCCCAGCTCACAAGAAAGCGAGTTGAAGAAAGGAGCTCAGGGGCACTGTAATTCACAAACGTGCAGAGTTATAAATGACAGCTATCCTCCAAAAATATATTGAAGTAAGCCTGCAAAGGGGACTTGAAAGCGGGGCAGAATTTCTGGAAAACGATTGCAGGGGGTAGACTGGAATTGCCCTGAAAGCATAGGAAAAGAGGCAGAACGTCGACAATGATGCACTTGGCCAAAAAGTGCGTATGCGTTTTTTCCTGAATATATTCAGGAAAAAACGCATACGCCCTTTTTGGCCAACCAAGCAAGCCTGTAAAGGAAATCTGCACTACAATTAAGTCTCACTGCCCCCCGGGCAAAAGGGCCATCTGAAAAAAGTGTAAAATCCAGAAAGGTAGGACAGGATATGGAGAACAGGGAGCCTTTTTATGCTGATTGGCAGGATGTAAATTGCCAGCAGCCACCCTGGAGAAGTGTATGGTGTTTCCTGAAACACGTAAGAAACAAAGAAACACAGCCTATGGCACTTCCACTTATGGTCCTATAGCTTACGGAAATTAAAATCAAAAACAGACAGCCACCCCAATATTTGGGACGGCTGTGTTCACAAGAAGCTCGACTACAGTATCAGGTAAATATCCCAGAAAGCAAAAAATGGATAAAGAATTTGTGGCACGTACGTACAATGCAATATCACTCAGCAATGAAATCTGTGTCATCAGGCACGTAGCGGCATAGTCAGTGGATGCAGATACGGTGATTCTACGTGAACTACGTCACACAGAAAAAGAAACATCATAAGATATCACTAATACACGGAATGTAAACTTGACTACACATGAACTGAATTACAAAACAGAACAGGGTCTCAAATTTAGAAAACCAACTAGTGCTTGCTTATGGGGAAAGGTGCGTTGTGGTGCTGCATAAAACCAGAGACTGAAATTAGCACAGATAACTTTCCATAAGCCAAATATGTAATAGACAAGACCTACTCCTTGCTCAACGAAATGGACCCAACACCACATATTCAACGCCTAGGAATATACCTGACTAGGAAGAATCTTAAAACCCATGGATATATATGTCTCCGTAGGAGAATCAAACGTGTGTACAGCGGCCGAAATGCATCAGTGAAAATCCGATAAATCCCATTATCAAAATAACTTTTGAAAACAAAACACAAAGACAGTGAAATAGAGAGCAATTCTTAAATAATTCACTCAGGGCATGTGATGCAACCGGGATTGACCACATCTACACCCAGAGCTGATTGAGACATAAGGCTGGACACTTCAGGCTGATAGCATTGGTGAGTTTCAGTGAGCAAATGCAGACCCTTTGAAGTCATACTGCATGGTACCCATTCCATGGGTCCCAACTCTCCAGGTTCAAGGAATTCTTCCTCCAGCTAAAACATGCATGGGAAATCCAGAGTATCGTCCACCGTGTGATTGGGAAACGATTTAAAATGCATCTCAGTTTTCGTATCCTGGTCCTCGGGTTCACCATTCCAGATGCTTTACTAACACTCTCCCCGCTTGGAGAGTCAGTGCCTTTAACCTCCTCTTTGGCACAGCTTGCAATTTCTGTGCAAGATGAACAGGAATAGGGAGAACCAATGAGAGACTAGCTGTAGGTGTCTGCACGGGCAAATGTAACGCTCATTGCCCACCAGGAAGAACAATTAAACAAAGGCTCAGTGTGCCCTGCTGGAAACAGATTAGGGCCTTAAGCAATCCTGCGGTTTTGTGCCCAGCTCACAAGAAAGCTAGTTGAAGAAAGGAGCTCAGGGGCACTGTAATTCACAAACCTGCAGAGTTATAAATGACAGCTATCTTCCAAAAGTATATTGAAGTAAGCCTGCGAAGGGGACTTGAAAGCAGGGCAGAATTTCAGGACAACGATTGCAGGGGGTAGACTGGAATTGCCCTAAAGCATAGGAAAAGAGGCACAACGTCGACAATGATGCACTTGGCCAAAAAGGGCGTATGGGTTTTTTCCTGAATATATTCAGGAAAAAACGCTTACGCCCTTTTTGGCCAACCGAGCAAGCCTGTAAAGGAAATCTGCACTACAATGAAATCTCACTGCCCCCCGGCAAAAGGGCCATCTGAAAAAAGTGTAAAATCCAGAAAGGTAGGACAGGATATGGAGAACAGGGTGCCTTGTTATGCTGATTGGCAGGATGTAAATTGTGAACAGCCACCCTGGAGAAGTGTATGGTGTTTCCTGAAACACGTAAGAAATAAAGCAACACAGCCTATGGCAATTGCACTTATGGTCCTATTTCTTAGGGAAATTAAAATCAAAAACAGAGAGCCACCCCAAAGTTTGGGACGGCTGTGTTCCCAAGAAGCTCGTCTACAGTACCAGGTAAATATCCCAGAAAGCAAAAAATGGATAAAGAAGTTGTGGCACGTACGTGCAATGCAGTATCACTCAGCAATGAAATCTGTGTCATCAGGCCCGTAGCGGCATAGTGAGTGGATGCAGGTACGGTGATTCTACGTGAACTACGTCACACAGAAAAAGAAACATCATAAGATATCACTAATACACGGAATGTAAACTTGACTACGCATGAACTGAATTACAAAACAGAACAGGGTCTCAAATTTAGAAAACCAACTAGTGCTTGCTTATGGGGAAAGGTGCCTTGGGCTGTTGCATAAAACCGGAGACTGAAATTAGCACAGATAACTTTCCATAAGCCAAATATGTAATAGACAAGACCTACTCCTTGCTCAACGAAATGGATCCAACACCACATATTCAACGCCTAGGAATATACCTGACTAGGAAGAATCTTAAAACCCATGGATATATATGTCTCCATAGGAGAATCAAGCGTGTGTACAGCGGCCGAAATGCAGCAGTGAAAATCCGATAAATCCCATTATCAAAATAAATTTCGAAAACAAAACACAAAGACAGTGAAATAGAGAGCAATTCTTAAATAATTCACTCAGGGCATGTGATGCAACCGGGATTGACCACATCTACACCCATAGCTGGTTGAGACATAAGGCTGGACACTTCAGGCTGATAGCATTGGTGAGTTTCGGTGAGCAAATGCAGACCCTTTGAAGTCATACTGCATGGTACCCATTCCATGGGTCCCAACTCTCCAGGTTCAAGGCATTCTTCCTCCAGCTAAAACATGCATGGGAAATCCAGAGTATCGTCCACCATGTGATTGGGAAACGATTTAAAATGCATCTCAGTTTTCGTATCCTGGTCCTCGGGTTCACCATTCCAGATGCTTTACTAACACTCTCCCCGCTTGGAGAGTCAGTGCCTTTAACCTCCTCTTTGGCACAGCTTGCAATTTCTGTGCAAGATGAACAGGAATACGGAGAACCAATGAGAGACTAGCTGTAGGTGTCTGCACGGGCAAATGTAACGCTCATTGCCGACCAGGAAGAGGAATTAAACAAAGGCTCAGCATGCCCTGCTGAAAACAGATTAGGGCCTGAAGCAATCCTGCGGTTTTGTTCCCAGCTCACAAGAAAGTGAGTTGAAGAAAGGAGCTCAGGGGCACTGTAATTCACAAACCTGCGGAGTTATAAATGACAGCTATCCTCCAAAAATATATTGAAGTAAGCCTGCGAAGGGGACTTGAATGCGGGGCAGAATTTCAGGAAAACGATTGCAGGGGGTAGACTGGAATTGCCCTGAAAGCATAGGAAAAGAGGCAGAACCTCGACAATGATGCACTTGGCCAAAAAGGGCGTATGCCTTTTTTCCTGAATATATTCAGGAAAAAACGCTTACGCCCTTTTTGGCCAACCGAGCAAGCCTGTAAAGGAAATCTGCACTACAATGAAATCTCACTGCCCCCCGGCAAAAGGGCCATCTGAAAAAAGTGTAAAATCCAGAAAGGTAGGACAGGATATGGAGAACAGGGTGCCTTGTTATGCTGATTGGCAGGATGTAAATTGTGAACAGCCACCCTGGAGAAGTGTATGGTGTTTCCTGAAACACGTAAGAAATAAAGCAACACAGCCTATGGCAATTGCACTTATGGTCCTATTCCTTAGGGAAATTAAAATCAAAAACAGAGAGCCACCCCAAAGTTTGGGACGGCTGTGTTCCCAAGAAGCTCGTCTACAGTACCAGGTAAATATCCCAGAAAGCAAAAAATGGATAAAGAAGTTGTGGCACGTACGTGCAATGCAGTATCACTCAGCAATGAAATCTGTGTCATCAGGCCCGTAGCGGCATAGTGAGTGGATGCAGGTACGGTGATTCTACGTGAACTACGTCACACAGAAAAAGAAACATCATAAGATATCACTAATACACGGAATGTAAACTTGACTACGCATGAACTGAATTACAAAACAGAACAGGGTCTCAAATTTAGAAAACCAACTAGTGCTTGCTTATGGGGAAAGGTGCCTTGGGCTGTTGCATAAAACCGGAGACTGAAATTAGCACAGATAACTTTCCATAAGCCAAATATGTAATAGACAAGACCTACTCCTTGCTCAACGAAATGGACCCAACACCACATATTCAACGCCTAGGAATATACCTGACTAGGAAGAATCTTAAAACCCATGGATATATATGTCTCCATAGGAGAATCAAGCGTGTGTACAGCGGCCGAAATGCAGCAGTGAAAATCCGATAAATCCCATTATCAAAATAAATTTCGAAAACAAAACACAAAGACAGTGAAATAGAGAGCAATTCTTAAATAATTCACTCAGGGCATGTGATGCAACCGGGATTGACCACATCTACACCCAGAGCTGGTTGAGACATAAGGCTGGACACTTCAGGCTGATAGCATTGGTGAGTTTCGGTGAGCAAATGCAGACCCTTTGAAGTCATACTGCATGGTACCCATTCCATGGGTCCCAACTCTCTAGGTTCAAGGCATTCTTCCTCCAGCTAAAACATGCATGGGAAATCCAGAGTATCGTCCACCATGTGATTGGGAAACGATTTAAAATGCATCTCAGTTTTCGTATCCTGGTCCTCGGGTTCACCATTCCAGATGCTTTACTAACACTCTCCCCGCTTGGAGAGTCAGTGCCTTTAACCTCCTCTTTGGCACAGCTTGCAATTTCTGTGCAAGATGAACAGGAATACGGAGAACCAATGAGAGACTAGCTGTAGGTGTCTGCACGGGCAAATGTAACGCTCATTGCCGACCAGGAAGAGGAATTAAACAAAGGCTCAGCATGCCCTGCTGAAAACAGATTAGGGCCTGAAGCAATCCTGCGGTTTTGTTCCCAGCTCACAAGAAAGTGAGTTGAAGAAAGGAGCTCAGGGGCACTGTAATTCACAAACCTGCAGAGTTATAAATGACAGCTATCCTCCAAAAATATATTGAAGTAAGCCTGCGAAGGGGACTTGAATGCGGGGCAGAATTTCAGGAAAACGATTGCAGGGGGTAGACTGGAATTGCCCTGAAAGCATAGGAAAAGAGGCAGAACCTCGACAATGATGCACTTGGCCAAAAAGGGCGTATGCGTTTTTTCCTGAATATATTCAGGAAAAAACGCATACGCACTTTTTGGCCAACCAAGCAAGCCTGTAAAGGAAATCTGCACTACAATGAAGTCTCACTGCCCCCCGGGCAAAATGGCCATCTGAAAAAAGTGTAAAATCCAGAAAGGTAGGACAGGATATGGAGAACAGGGAGCCTTGTTATGCTGATTGGCAGGATGTAAATTGCCAGCAGCCACCCTGGAGGAGTGTATGGTGTTTCCTGAAACACGTAAGAAACAAAGCAACACAGCCTCTGGCACTTCCACTTATGGTCCTATAGCTTACGGAAATTAAAATCAAAAACAGACAGCCACCCCAATATTTGGGATGGCTGTGTTCACAAGAAGCTCGTCTACAGTACCAGGTAAATATCCCATAATGCAAAAAATGGATAAAGAAGTTGTAGCACGTCCGTACAATGCAATATCACTCAGCAATGAAATCTGTGTCATCAGGCCCGTAGCGGCATAGTGAGTGGATGCAGGTACGGTGATTCTACGTGAACTACGTCACACAGAAAAAGAAACATCATAAGATATCACTAATACACGGAATGTAAACTTGACTACACATGAACTGAATTACAAAACAGAACAGGGTCTCAAATTTAGAAAACCAACCAGTGCTTGCTTATGGGGAAAGGTGCTTTGGGGTGCTGCATAAAACCAGAGACTGAAATTAGCACAGATAACTTTCCATAAGCCATATATGTAAAAGACAAGACCTAGTCCTTGCTCAACGAAATGGACCCAACACCACATATTCAACGCCTAGGAATATACCTGACTAGGAAGAATCTTAAAACCCATGGATATATATGTCTCCGTAAGAGAATCAAGCGTGTGTACAGCGGCCGAAATGCAGCAGTGAAAATCCGATAAATCCCATTATCAAAATAAATTTCGAAAACAAAACACAAAGACAGTGAAATAGAGAGCAATTCTTAAATAATTCACTCAGGGCATGTGATGCAACCGGGATTTACCACATCTACACCCAGAGCTGGTTGAGACATAAGGCTGGACACTTCAGGCTGATAGCATTGGTGAGTTTCGGTGAGCAAATGCAGACCCTTTGAAGTCACACTGCATGGTACCCATTCCATGGGTCCCAACTCTCCAGGTTCAAGGCATTCTTCCTCCAGCTAAAACATGCATGGGAAATCCAGAGTATCGTCCACCATATGATTGGGAAACGATTTAAAATGCATCTCAGTTTTCGTATCCTGGTCCTCGGGTTCACCATTCCAGATGCTTTACTAACACTCTCCCCGCTTGGAGAGTCAGTGCCTTTAACCTCCTCTTTGGCACAGCTTGCAATTTCTGTGCAAGATGAACAGGAATAGGGTGAACCAATGAAAGACTAGCTGTAGGTGTCTGCACGGGCAAATGTAACACTCATTGCCCACCAGGAAGAGGAATTAAACAAAGGCTCAGCGTGCCCTGCTGGAAACAGATTAGGGCCTGAAGCAATCCTGCGGTTTTGTGCCCAGCTCACAAGAAAGCGAGTTGAAGAAAGGAGCTCAGGGGCACTGTAATTCACAAACCTGCAGAGTTATAAATGACAGCTATCCTCCAAAAATATATTGAAGTAAGCCTGCGAAGGGGACTTGAAAGCGGGGCAGAATTTCAGGAAAACGATTGCAGGGGGTAGACTGGAATTGCCCTGAAAGCATAGGAAAAGAGGCAGAACCTCGACAATGATGCACTTGGCCAAAAAGGGCGTATGCGTTTTTTCCTGAATATATTCAGGAAAAAACGCATACGCCCTTTTTGGCCAACCAAGCAAGCCTGTAAAGGAAATCTGCACTACAATGAAGTCTCACTGCCCCCCGGGCAAAATGGCCATCTGAAAAAAGTGTAAAATCCAGAAAGGTAGGACAGGATATGGAGAACAGGGAGCCTTGTTATGCTGATTGGCAGGATGTAAATTGCCAGCAGCCACCCTGGAGAAGTGTATGGTGTTTCCTGAAACACGTAAGAAACAAAGCAACACAGCCTCTGGCACTTCCACTTATGGTCCTATACCTTACGGAAATTAAAATCAAAAACAGACAGCCACCCCAATATTTGGGACGGCTGTGTTCACAAGAAGCTCGTCTACAGTACCAGGTAAATATCCCATAATGCAAAAAATGGATAAAGAAGTTGTAGCACGTACGTACAATGCAATATCACTCAGCAATGAAATCTGTGTCATCAGGCCCATAGCGGCATAGTGAGTGGATGCAGGTACGGTGATTCTACGTGAACTACGTCACACAGAAAAAGAAACATCATAAGATATCACTAATACACGGAATGTAAACTTGACTACACATGAACTGAATTACAAAACAGAACAGGGTCTCAAATTTAGAAAACCAACTAGTGCTTGCTTATGGGGAAAGGTGCTTTGGGGTGTTGCATAAAACCAGAGACTGAAATTAGCACAGATAACTTTCCATAAGCCATATATGTAAAAGACAAGACCTACTCCTTGCTCAACGAAATGGACCCAACACCACATATTCAACGCCTAGGAATATACCTGACTAGGAAGAATCTTAAAACCCATGGATATATATGTCTCCGTAAGAGAATCAAGCGTGTGTACAGCGGCCGAAATGCAGCAGTGAAAATCCGATAAATCCCATTATCAAAATAAATTTCGAAAACAAAACACAAACACAGTGAAATAGAGAGCAATTCTTAAATAATTCACTTAGGGCATGTGATGCAACCGGGATTTAACACATCTACACCCAGAGCTGGTAGAGACATAAGGCTGGACACTTCAGGCTGATAGCATTGGTGAGTTTCGGTGAGCAAATGCAGACCCTTTGAAGTCATACTGCATGGTACCCATTCCATGGGTCCCAACTCTCCAGGTTCAAGGGATTCTTCCTCCAGCTAAAACATGCATGGGAAATCCAGAGTATCGTCCACCGTGTGATTGGGAAACGATTTAAAATGCAACTCAGTTTTCGTATCCTGGTCCTCGGTTTCACCATTCCAGATGCTTTACTAACACTCTCCCCGCTTGGAGAGTCAGTGCCTTTAACCTCCTCTTTGGCACAGCTTGCAATTTCTGTGCAAGATGAACAGGAATAGGGAGAACCAATGAAAGACTAGCTGTAGGTGTCTGCACGGGCAAATGTAACACTCATTGCCCACCAGGAAGAGGAATTAAACAAAGGCTCAGCGTGCCCTGCTGGAAACAGATTAGGGCCTGAAGCAATCCTGCGGTTTTGTGCCCAGCTCACAAGAAAGCGAGTTGAAGAAAGGAGCTCAGGGGCACTGTAATTCACAAACCTGCAGAGTTATAAATGACAGCTATCCTCCAAAAATATATTGAAGTAAGCCTGCGAAGGGGACTTGAAAGCGGGGCAGAATTTCAGGAAAACGATTGCAGGGGGTAGACTGGAATTGCCCTGAAAGCATAGGAAAAGAGGCAGAACCTCGACAATGATGCACTTGGCCAAAAAGGGCGTATGCAGGAAAAAACGCATACGCCCTTTTTGGCCAACCAAGCAAGCCTGTAAAGGAAATCTGCACTACAATGAAGTCTCACTGCCCCCCGGGCAAAATGGCCATCTGAAAAAAGTGTAAAATCTAGAAAGGTAGGACAGGATATGGAGAACAGGGAGCCTTGTTATGCTGATTGGCAGGATGTAAATTGCCAGCAGCCACCCTGGAGAAGTGTATGGTGTTTCCTGAAACACGTAAGAAACAAAGCAACACAGCCTCTGGCACTTCCACTTATGGTCCTATAGCTTACGGAAATTAAAATCAAAAACAGACAGCCACCCCAATATTTGGGATGGCTGTGTTCACAAGAAGCTCGTCTACAGTACCAGGTAAATATCCCATAATTCAAAAAATGGATAAAGAAGTTGTAGCACGTACGTACAATGCAATATCACTCAGCAATGAAATCTGTGTCATCAGGCCCGTAGCGGCATAGTGAGTGGATGCAGGTACGGTGATTCTACGTGAACTACGTCACACAGAAAAAGAAACATCATAAGATATCACTAATACACGGAATGTAAACTTGACTACACATGAACTGAATTACAAAACAGAACAGGGTCTCAAATTTAATAAACCATCTAGTGCTTGCTTATGGGGAAACGTGCTTTGGGGTGCTGCATAAAACCAGAGACTGAAATTAGCACAGATAACTTTCCATAAGCCATATATGTAAAAGACAAGACCTACTCCTTGCTCAACGAAATGGACCCAACACCACATATTCAACGCCTAGGAATATACCTGACTAGGAAGAATCTTAAAACCCATGGATATATATGTCTCCGTAAGAGAATCAAGCGTGTGTACAGCGGCCGAAATGCAGCAGTGAAAATCCGATAAATCCCATTATCAAAATAAATTTCGAAAACAAAACACAAAGACAGTGAAATAGAGAGCAATTCTTAAATAATTCACTCAGGGCATGTGATGCAACCGGGATTGACCACATCTACACCCAGAGCTGGTTGAGACATAAGGCTGGACACTTCAGGCTGATAGCATTGGTGAGTTTCGGTGAGCAAATGCAGACCCTTTGAAGTCATACTGCATGGTACCCATTCCATGGTTCCCAACTCTCCAGGTTCAAGGCATTCTTCCTCCAGCTAAAACATGCATGGGAAATCCAGAGTATCGTCCACCATGTGATTGGGAAACGATTTAAAATGCATCTCAGTTTTCGTATCCTGGTCCTCGGGTTCACCATTCCGGATGCTTTACTAACACTCTCCCCGCTTGGAGAGTCAGTGCCTTTAACCTCCTCTTTGGCACAGCTTGCAATTTCTGTGCAAGATGAACAGGAATACGGAGAACCAATGAGAGACTAGCTGTAGGTGTCTGCACGGGCAAATGTAACGCTCATTGCCCACCAGGAAGAGGAATTAAACAAAGGCTCAGTGTGCCCGGCTGGAAACAGATTAGGGCCTGAAGCAATCCTGCGGTTTTGTGCCCAGCTCACAAGAAAGCGAGTTGAAGAAAGGAGCTCAGGGGCACTGTAATTCACAAACGTGCAGAGTTATAAATGACAGCTATCCTCCAAAAATATATTGAAGTAAGCCTGCGAAGGGGACTTGAAAGCGGGGCAGAATTTCAGGAAAACGATTGCAGGGGGTAGACAGGAATTGCCCTGAAAGCATAGGAAAAGAGGCAGAACGTCGACAATGATGCACTTGGCCAAAAAGGGCGTATGCGTTTTTTCCTGAATATATTCAGGAAAAAACGCATATGCCCTTTTTGGCCAACCAAGCAAGCCTGTAAAGGAAATCTGCCCTACAATGAAATCTCACTGCCCCCCCCCCGGGCAAAAGGGCCATCTGAAAAAAGTGTAAAATCCAGAAAGGTAGGACAGGATATGGAGAACAGGGAGCCTTGTTATGCTAATTGGCAGGATGTAAATTGTGAACAGCCACCCTGGAGAAGTGTATGGTGTTTCCTGAAACACGTAAGAAATAAAGCAACAAAGCCTATGGCAATTGCACTTATGTTCCTATTGCTTAGGTAAATTAAAATCAAAAACAGAGAGCCACCCCAAAGTTTGGGACGGCTGTGTTCCCAAGAAGCTCGTCTACAGGACCAGGGAAATATCCCAGAAAGCAAAAAATGGATAAAGAAGTTGTGGCACGTTCGTGCAATGCAATATCACTAAGCAATGAAATCTGTGTCATCAGGCCCGTAGTGGCATAGTGAGTGGATGCAGGTACGGTGATTCTACGTGAACTACGTCACACAGAAAAACAAACATCATAAGATATCACTAATACACGGAATGTAAACTTGACTACACATGAACTGAATTACAAAGCAGAACAGGGTCTAAAATTTAGAAAACCAACTAGTGCTTGCTTATGGGGAAAGGTGCCTTGGGGTGCTGCATAAAACAAGGGACTGAAATTAGCACAGATAACATTCCATAAGCCAAATATGTAATAGACAAGACCTACTCCTTGCTCAACGAAATGGACTCAACACCACATATTCAACGCCTAGGAATATACCTGACTAGGAAGAATCTTAAAACCCATGGATTTATATGTCTCCATAAGAGAATCAGGCGTGTGTACAGCGGCATAACCGCAGCAGTGAAAATCCGATAAATCCCATTATCAAAATAAATTTCGAAAACAAAACACAAACACAGTGAAATAGAGAGCAATTCTTAAATAATTCACTTAGGGCATGTGATGCAACCGGGATTTAACACATCTACACCCAGAGCTGGTAGAGACATAAGGCTGGACACTTCAGGCTGATAGCATTGGTGAGTTTCGGTGAGCAAATGCAGACCCTTTGAAGTCATACTGCATGGTACCCATTCCATGGGTCCCAACTCTCCAGGTTCAAGGGATTCTTCCTCCAGCTAAAACATGCATGGGAAACCCAGAGTATCGTCCACCATGTGATTGGGAAACGATTTAAAATGCATCTCAGTTTTCGTATCCTGGTCCTCGGGTTCACCATTCCAGATGCTTTACTAACACTCTCCCCGCTTGGAGAGTCAGTGCCTTTAACCTTCTCTTTGGCACAGCTTGCAATTTCTGTGCAAGATGAACAGGAATAGGGAGAACCAAGGAGAGACTAGCTGTAGGTGTCTGCACGGGCAAATGTAAGGCTCATTGCCCACCAGGAAGAGGAATTAAACAAAGGCTCAGTGTGCCCTGCTGGAAACAGATTAGGGCCTGAAGCAATCCTGCGGTTTTGTGCCCAGCTCACAAGAAAGCGAGTTGAAGAAAGGAGCTCAGGGGCACTGTAATTCACAAACCTGCAGAGTTATAAATGACAGCTATCTTCCAAAATTATATTGAAGTAAGCCTGCGAAGGGGACTTGAAAGCGGGGCAGAATTTCAGGAAAACGATTGCAGGGGGTAGACAGGAATTGCCCTGAAAGCATAGGAAAAGAGGCACAACGTCGACAATGATGCACTTGGCCAAAAAGGGCGTATGCGTTTTTTCCTGAATATATTCAGGAAAAACGCATACGCCCTTCTTGGCCAACCAAGCAAGCCTGTAAAGGAAATCTGCACTACAATGAAGTGTCACTGCCCCCCTGGAAAGAGGGCCATCTGAAAAAAGTGTAAAATCCAGAAAGGTACGACAGGATATGGAGAACAGGGAGCCTTGTTAGGCTGATTGGCAGGATGTAAATTGCCAGCAGCCACGCTGGAGAAGTGTATGGTGTTTCCTGAAACACGTAAGAAACAAAGCAACACAGCCTATGGCACTTCCACTTATGGTCATATAGCTTTCGGAAATTAAAATCAAAAACAGACAGCCACCCCAATATTTGGGACGGCTGTGTTCACAAGAAGCTCGTCTACAGTATCAGGTAAATATCCCAGAAAGCAAAAAATGGATAAAGAAGTTGTGGCACGTATGTACAATGCAATATCACTCAGCAATGAAATCTGTGTCATCAGGCCCGTAGCGGCATAGTGAGTGGATGCAGGTACGGTGATTCTACGTGAACTACGTCACACAGAAAAAGAAACATCATAATATATCACTAATACACGGAATGTAAACTTGACTACACATGAACTGAATTACAAAACAGAACAGGGTCTCAAATTTAGAAAACCAACTAGTGCTTGCTTATGGGGAAAGGCGCCTTGGGGTGCTGCATAAAACCAGACACTGAAATTAGCACACATAACTTTCCATAAGCCAAATATGTAATAGACAAGACCTACTCCTTGCTCAACGAAATGGACCCAACACCACATATTCAACGCCTAGGAATATACCTGAGTAGGAAGAATCTTAAAACCCATGGATATATATGTCTCCGTACGAGAATCAAGCGTGTGTACAGCGGCTGAAACGCAGCAGTGAAAATCCGATAAATCCCATTATCAAAATAAATTTCGAAAACAAAGCACAAAGACAGTGAAATAGAGAGCAATTCTTAAATAATTCACTCAGGGCATGTGATGCAACCGGGATTGACCACATCTACACCCAGAGCTGGTTGAGACATAAGGCTGGACACTTCAGGCTGATAGCATTGGTGAGTTTCGGTGAGCAAATGCAGACCATTTGAAGTCATACTGCATGGTACCCATTCCATGGGTCCCAACTCTCCAGGTTCAAGGCATTCTTCCTACAGCTAAAATATGCATGGGAAACCCAGAGTATCGTCCACCGTGTGATTGGGAAATGATTTAAAATGCATCTCAGTTTTCGTATCCTGGTCCTCAGGTTCACCATTCCAGATGCTTTACTAACATTCTCCCCGCTTGGAGAGTCAGTGCCTTTAACCTCCTGTTTGGCACAGCTTGCAATTTCTGTGCAAGATGAACAGGAATAGGGAGAACCAATGAGAGACTAGCTGTAGGTGTCTGCACGGGCAAATGTAACACACATTGCCCACCAGGAAGAGGAATTAAACAAAGGCTCAGCGTGCCCTGCCGGAAACAGATTACGGCCTGAAGCAATCCTGCGGTTTTGTGCCCAGCTCACAAGAAAGCAAGTTGAAGAAAGGAGCTCAGGGGCACTGTAATTCACAAACCTGCAGAGTTATAAATGACAGCTATCCTCCAAAAATATATTGAAGTAAGCCTGAGAAGGGGACTTGAAAGCGGGGCAGAATTTCAGGAAAACGATTGCAGGGGGTAGACTGGAATTGCCCTGAAAGCATAGGAAAAGAGGCAGAACCTCGACAATGATGCACTTGGCCAAAAAGGGCGTATGCGTTTTTTCCTGAATATATTCAGGAAAAAACGCATACGCCCTTTTTGGCCAACCAAGCAAGCCTGTAAAGGAAATCTGCACTACAATGAAGTCTCACTGCCCCCCGGGCAAAAGGGCCATCTGAAAAAAGTGTAAAATCCAGAAAGGTAGGACAGGATATGGAGAACAGGGAGCCTTGTTATGCTGATTGGCAGGATGTAAATTGCCAGCAGCCATCCTGGAGAAGTGTATGGTGTTTCCTGAAACACATAAGAAACAAAGCAACACAGCCTATGGCACTTCCACTTATGGTCCTATAGCTTACGGAAATTAAAATCAAAAACAGACAGCCACCCCAATATTTGGGACGACTGTGTTCCCAAGAAGCTCGTCTACAGTATCAGGTAAATATCCCAGAAAGCAAAAAATGGATAAAGAAGTTGTGGCACGTACGTGCAATGGAATATCACTCAGCAATGAAATCTGTGTCATCAGGCCCGTAGCGGCATAGTGAGTGGATGCAGGTACGGTGATTCTACGTGAACTACGTCACACAGAAAAAGAAACATCATAAGATATCACTAATACACGGAATGTAAACTTGCCTACACATGAACTGAATTACAAAACAGAACAGGGTCTCAAATTTAGAAAACCAACTTGTGCTTGCTTATGGGGAAAGGTGCGTTGGGGTGTTGCATAAAACCAGAGACTGAAATTAGCACAGATAACTTTCCATAAGCCAAATATGTAATAGACAAGACCTACTCCTTGCTCAACGAAATGGACTCAACACCACATATTCAACGCCTACGAATATACCTGACTAGGAAGAATCTTAAAACCCATGGATATATATGTCTCCGTAAGAGAATCAAGGGTGTGTACAGCGGCCAAAACGCAGCAGTGAAAATCCGATAAATCCCATTATCAAAATAAATTTCGAAAACAAAACACAAAGACAGTGAAATTGAGAGCAATTCTTAAATAATTCACTCAGGGCATGTGATTCAATTGGGATTGACCACATCTACACCCAGAGCTGGTTGAGACATAAGGCTGGACACTTCAGGCTGATAGCATTGGTGAGTTTCGGTGAGCAAATGTAGACCCTTTGAAGTCATACTGCATGGTACCCATTCCATGGGTCCCAACTCTCCAGGTTCAAGGCATTCTTCCTCCAGCTAAAACATGCATGGGAAACCCAGAGTATCGTCCACCGTGTGATTGGGAAACGATTTAAAATGCATCTCAGTTTTCGTATCCTGGTCCTCGGGTTCACCATTCCAGATGCTTTACTAACACTCTCCCCGCTTGGAGAGTCAGTGCCTTTAACCTCCTGTTTGGCACAGCTTGCAATTTCTGTGCAAGATGAACAGGAATAGGGAGAACCAATGAGAGACTAGCTGTAGGTGTCTGCACGGGCAAATGTAACGCTCATTGCCCACCAGGAAGAGGAATTAAACAAAGGCTCAGTGTGCCCTGCTGGAAACAGATTAGGGCCTGAAGCAATCCTGCGGTTTTGTGCCCAGCTCACAAGAAAGCGAGTTGAAGAAAGGAGCTCAGGGGCACTGTAATTCACAAACGTGCAGAGTTATAAATGACAGCTATCCTCCAAAAATATATTGAAGTAAGCCTGCGAAGGGGACTTGAAAGCGGGGCAGAATTTCAGGAAAACGATTGCAGGGGGTAGACAGGAATTGCCCTGAAAGCATAGGAAAAGAGGCAGAACGTCGACAATGATGCACTTGGCCAAAAAGGGCGTATGCGTTTTTTCCTGAATATATTCAGGAAAAAACGCATACGCCCTTTTTGCCAACCAAGCAAGCCTGTAAAGGAAATCTGCCCTACAATGAAATCTCACTGCCCCCCCCCCGGGCAAAAGGGCCATCTGAAAAAAGTGTAAAATCCAGAAAGGTAGGACAGGATATGGAGAACAGGGAGCCTTGTTATGCTAATTGGCAGGATGTAAATTGTGAACAGCCACCCTGGAGAAGTGTATGGTGTTTCCTGAAACACGTAAGAAATAAAGCAACACAGCCTATGGCAATTGCACTTATGTTCCTACTGCTTAGGTAAATTAAAATCAAAAACAGAGAGCCACCCCAAAGTTTGGGACGGCTGTGTTCCCAAGAAGCTCGTCTACAGGACCAGGTAAATATCCCAGAAAGCAAAAAATGGATAAAGAAGTTGTGGCACGTACGTGCAATGCAATATCACTAAGCAATGAAATCTGTGTCATCAGGCCCGTAGTGGCATAGTGAGTGGATGCAGGTACGGTGATTCTACGTGAACTACGTCACACAGAAAAACAAACATCATAAGATATCACTAATACACGGAATGTAAACTTGACTACACATGAACTGAATTACAAAGCAGAACAGGGTCTAAAATTTAGAAAACCAACTAGTGCTTGCTTATGGGGAAAGGTGCCTTGGGGTGCTGCATAAAACAAGAGACTGAAATTAGCACAGATAACATTCCATAAGCCAAATATGTAATAGACAAGACCTACTCCTTGCTCAACGAAATGGACTCAACACCACATATTCAACGCCTAGGAATATAACTGACTAGGAAGAATCTTAAAACCCATGGATTTATATGTCTCCATAAGAGAATCAGGCGTGTGTACAGCGGCATAAACGCAGCAGTGAAAATCCGATAAATCCCATTATCAAAATAAATTTCGAAAACAAAACACAAACACAGTGAAATAGAGAGCAATTCTTAAATAATTCACTCAGGGCATGTGATGCAACCGGGATTTAACACATCTACACCCAGAGCTGGTAGAGACATAAGGCTGGACACTTCAGTCTGATAGCATTGGTGAGTTTCGGTGAGCAAATGCAGAGCCTTTGAAGTCATACTGCATGGTACCCATTCCATGGGTCCCAACTCTCCAGGTTCAAGGGATTCTTCCTCCAGCTAAAACATGCATGGGAAATACAGAGTATCGTCCACCGTGTGATTGGGAAACGATTTAAAATGCAACTCAGTTTTCGTATCCTGGTCCTCGGTTTCACCATTCCAGATGCTTTACTAACACTCTCCCCGCTTGGAGAGTCAGTGCCTTTAACCTCCTCTTTGGCACAGCTTGCAATTTCTGTGCAAGATGAACAGGAATAGTGAGAACCAGTGAGAGACTAGCTGTAGGTGTCTGCACGGGCAAATGTAATGCTCATTGCCCACCAGGAAGAGGAATTAAACAAAGGCTCAGCGTGCCCTGCTGGAAACAGATTAGGGCCTGAAGCAATCCTGCGGTTTTGTGCCCAGCTCACAAGAAAGCGAGTTGAAGAAAGGAGCTCAGGGGCACTGTAATTCACAAACCTGCAGAGTTATAAATGACAGCTATCCTCCAAAAATATATTGAAGTAAGCCTGCGAAGGGGACTTGAAAGCGGGGCAGAATTTCAGGAAAACGATTGCAGGGGTAGACTGGAATTGCCCTGAAAGCATAGGAAAAGAGGCAGAACCTCGACAATGATGCACTTGGCCAAAAAGGGCGTATGCAGGAAAAAACGCATACGCCCTTTTTGGCGAACCAAGCAAGCCTGTAAAGGAAATCTGCACTACAATGAAGTCTCACTGCCCCCCCGGGCAAAATGGCCATCTGAAAAAAGTGTAAAATCCAGAAAGGTAGGACAGGATATGGAGAACAGGGAGCCTTGTTATGCTGATTGGCAGGATGTAAATTGCCAGCAGCCACCCTGGAGAAGTGTATGGTGTTTCCTGAAACACGTAAGAAACAAAGCAACACAGCCTCTGGCACTTCCACTTATGGTCCTATAGCTTACGGAAATTAAAATCAAAAACAGACAGCCACCCCAATATTTGGGACGACTGTGTTCCCAAGAAGCTCGTCTACAGTATCAGGTAAATATCCCAGAAAGCAAAAAATGGATAAAGAAGTTGTGGCACGTACGTGCAATGCAATATCACTCAGCAATGAAATCTGTGTCATCAGGCCCGTAGCGGCATAGTGAGTGGATGCAGGTACGGTGATTCTACGTGAACTACGTCACACAGAAAAAGAAACATCATAAGATATCACTAATACACGGAATGTAAACTTGCCTACACATGAACTGAATTACAAAACAGAACAGGGTCTCAAATTTAGAAAACCAACTTGTGCTTGCTTATGGGGAAAGGTGCGTTGGGGTGTTGCATAAAACCAGAGACTGAAATTAGCACAGATAACTTTCCATAAGCCAAATATGTAATAGACAAGACCTACTCCTTGCTCAACGAAATGGACTCAACACCACATATTCAACGCCTACGAATATACCTGACTAGGAAGAATCTTAAAACCCATGGATATATATGTCTCCGTAAGAGAATCAAGGGTGTGTACAGCGGCCAAAACGCAGCAGTGAAAATCCGATAAATCCCATTATCAAAATAAATTTCGAAAACAAAACACAAAGACAGTGAAATAGAGAGCAATTCTTAAATAATTCACTCAGGGCATGTGATTCAACTGGGATTGACCACATCTACACCCAGAGCTGGTTGAGACATAAGGCTGGACACTTCAGGCTGATAGCATTGGTGAGTTTCGGTGAGCAAATGTAGACCCTTTGAAGTCATACTGCATGGTACCCATTCCATGGGTCCCAACTCTCCAGGTTCAAGGCATTCTTCCTCCAGCTAAAACATGCATGGGAAACCCAGAGTATCGTCCACCGTGTGATTGGGAAACGATTTAAAATGCATCTCAGTTTTCGTATCCTGGTCCTCGGGTTCACCATTCCAGATGCTTTACTAACACTCTCCCCGCTTGGAGAGTCAGCGCCTTTAAGCTCCTGTTTGGCACAGCTTGCAATTTCTGTGCAAGATGAACAGGAATAGGGAGAACCAATGAGAGACTAGCTGTAGGTGTCTGCACGGGCAAATGTAACGCTCATTGCCCACCAGGAAGAGGAATTAAACAAAGGCTCAGTGTGCCCTGCTGGAAACAGATTAGGGCCTGAAGCAATCCTGCGGTTTTGTGCCCAGCTCACAAGAAAGCGAGTTGAAGAAAGGAGCTCAGGGGCACTGTAATTCACAAACGTGCAGAGTTATAAATGACAGCTATCCTCCAAAAATATATTGAAGTAAGCCTGCGAAGGGGACTTGAAAGCGGGGCAGAATTTCAGGAAAACGATTGCAGGGGGTAGACAGGAATTGCCCTGAAAGCATAGGAAAAGAGGCAGAACGTCGACAATGATGCACTTGGCCAAAAAGGGCGTATACGTTTTTTCCTGAATATATTCAGGAAAAAACGCATACGCCCTTTTTGGCCAACCAAGCAAGCCTGTAAAGGAAATCTGCCCTACAATGAAATCTCACTGCCCCCCCCCCGGGCAAAAGGGCCATCTGAAAAAAGTGTAAAATCCAGAAAGGTAGGACAGGATATGGAGAACAGGGAGCCTTGTTATGCTAATTGGCAGGATGTAAATTGTGAACAGCCACCCTGGAGAAGTGTATGGTGTTTCCTGAAACACGTAAGAAATAAAGCAACACAGCCTATGGCAATTGCACTTATGTTCCTATTGCTTAGGTAAATTAAAATCACAAACAGAGAGCCACCCCAAAGTTTGGGACGGCTGTGTTCCCAAGAAGCTCGTCTACAGGACCAGGTAAATATCCCAGAAATCAAAAAATGGATAAAGAAGTTGTGGCACGTACGTGCAATGCAATATCACTAAGCAATGAAATCTGTGTCATCAGGCCCGTAGTGGCATAGTGAGTGGATGCAGGTACGGTGATTCTACGTGAACTACGTCACACAGAAAAACAAACATCATAAGATATCACTAATACACGGAATGTAAACTTGACTACACATGAACTGAATTACAAAGCAGAACAGGGTCTAAAATTTAGAAAACCAACTAGTGCTTGCTTATGGGGAAAGGTGCCTTGGGGTGCTGCATAAAACAAGAGACTGAAATTAGCACAGATAACATTCCATAAGCCAAATATGTAATAGACAAGACCTACTCCTTGCTCAACGAAATGGACTCAACACCACATATTCAACGCCTAGCAATATAACTGACTAGGAAGAATCTTAAAACCCATGGATTTATATGTCTCCATAAGAGAATCAGGCGTGTGTACAGCGGCATAAACGCAGCAGTGAAAATCCGATAAATCCCATTATCAAAATAAATTTCGAAAACAAAACACAAACACAGTGAAATAGAGAGCAATTCTTAAATAATTCACTTAGGGCATGTGATGCAACCGGGATTTAACACATCTACACCCAGAGCTGGTAGAGACATAAGGCTGGACACTTCAGGCTGATAGCATTGGTGAGTTTCGGTGAGCAAATGCAGACCCTTTGAAGTCATACTGCATGGTACCCATTCCATGGGTCCCAACTCTCCAGGTTCAAGGGATTCTTCCTCCAGCTAAAACATGCATGGGAAATCCAGAGTATCGTCCACCGTGTGATTGGGAAACGATTTAAAATGCAACTCAGTTTTCGTATCCTGGTCCTCGGTTTCACCATTCCAGATGCTTTACTAACACTCTCCCCGCTTGGAGAGTCAGTGCCTTTAACCTCCTCTTTGGCACAGCTTGCAATTTCTGTGCAAGATGAACAGGAATAGGGAGAACCAATGAAAGACTAGCTGTAGGTGTCTGCACGGGCAAATGTAACACTCATTGCCCACCAGGAAGAGGAATTAAACAAAGGCTCAGCGTGCCCTGCTGGAAACAGATTAGGGCCTGAAGCAATCCTGCGGTTTTGTGCCCAGCTCACAAGAAAGCGAGTTGAAGAAAGGAGCTCAGGGGCACTGTAATTCACAAACCTGCAGAGTTATAAATGACAGCTATCCTCCAAAAATATATTGAAGTAAGCCTGCGAAGGGGACTTGAAAGCGGGGCAGAATTTCAGGAAAACGATTGCAGGGGGTAGACTGGAATTGCCCAGAAAGCATAGGAAAAGAGGCAGAACCTCGACAATGATGCACTTGGCCAAAAAGGGCGTATGCAGGAAAAAACGCATACGCCCTTTTTGGCCAACCAAGCAAGCCTGTAAAGGAAATCTGCACTACAATGAAGTCTCACTGCCCCCCGGGCAAAATGGCCATCTGAAAAAAGTGTAAAATCCACAAAGGTAGGACAGGATATGGAGAACAGGGAGCCTTGTTATGCTGATTGGCAGGATGTAAATTGCCAGCAGCCACCCTGGAGAAGTGTATGGTGTTTCCTGAAACACATAAGAAACAAAGCAACACAGCCTCTGGCACTTCCACTTATGGTCCTATAGCTTACGGAAATTAAAATCAAAAACAGACAGCCACCCCAATATTTGGGATGGCTGTGTTCACAAGAAGCTCGTCTACAGTACCAGGTAAATATCCCATAATTCAAAAAATGGATAAAGAAGTTGTAGCACGTACGTACAATGCAATATCACTCAGCAATGAAATCTGTGTCATCAGGCCCGTAGCGGCATAGTGAGTGGATGCAGGTACGGTGATTCTACGTGAACTACGTCACACAGAAAAAGAAACATCATAAGATATCACTAATACACGGAATGTAAACTTGACTACACATGAACTGAATTACAAAACAGAACAGGGTCGCAAATTTAGAAAACCATCTAGTGCTTGCTTATGGGGAAACGTGCTTTGGGGTGCTGCATAAAACCAGAGACTGAAATTAGCACAGATAACTTTCCATAAGCCATATATGTAAAAGACAAGACCTACTCCTTGCTCAACGAAATGGACCCAACACCACATATTCAACGCCTAGGAATATACCTGACTAGGAAGAATCTTAAAACCCATGGATATATATGTCTCCGTAAGAGAATCAAGCGTGTGTACAGCGGCCGAAATGCAGCAGTGAAAATCCGATAAATCCCATTATCAAAATAAATTTCGAAAACAAAACACAAAGACAGTGAAATAGAGAGCAATTCTTAAATAATTCACTCAGGGCATGTGATGCAACCGGGATTGACCACATCTACACCCAGAGCTGGTTGAGACATAAGGCTGGACACTTCAGGCTGATAGCATTGGTGAGTTTCGGTGAGCAAATGCAGACCCTTTGAAGTCATACTGCATGGTACCCATTCCATGGGTCCCAACTCTCCAGGTTCAAGGCATTCTTCCTCCAGCTAAAACATGCATGGGAAACCCAGAGTATCGTCCACCGTGTCATTGGGAAACGATTTAAAATGCATCTCAGTTTTCGTATCCTGGTCCTCGGGTTCACCATTCCAGATGCTTTACTAACACTCTCCCCGCTTGGAGAGTCAGTGCCTTTAACCTCCTCTTTGGCACAGCTTGCAATTTCTGTGCAAGATGAACAGGAATACGGAGAACCAATGAGAGACTAGCTGTAGGTGTCTGCACGGGCAAATGTAACGCTCATTGCCGACCAGGAAGAGGAATTAAACAAAGGCTCAGCATGCCCTGCTGAAAACAGATTAGGGCCTGAAGCAATCCTGCGGTTTTGTTCCCAGCTCACAAGAAAGTGAGTTGAAGAAAGGAGCTCAGGGGCACTGTAATTCACAAACCTGCAGAGTTATAAATGACAGCTATCCTCCAAAAATATATTGAAGTAAGCCTGCGAAGGGGACTTGAAAGCGGGGCAGAGATTCAGGAAAACCATTGCAGGGGGTAGACTGGAATTGCCCTGAAAGCATAGGAAAAGAGGCACAACGTCGACAATGATGCACTTGGCCAAAAAGGGCGTATGCGTTTTTTCCTGAATATATTCAGGAAAAAACGCATACGCCCTTTTTGGCCAACCAAGCAAGCCTGTAAAGGAAATCTGCACTACAATGAAGTCTCACTGCCCCCCGGGCAAAAGGGCCATCTGAAAAAAGTGTAAAATCCAGAAAGGTAGGACTGGATATGGAGAACAGGGAGCCTTGTTATGCTGATTGGCAGGATGTAAATTGCCAGCAGCCACCCTGGAGAAGTGTATGGTGTTTCCTGAAACACGTAAGAAACAAAGCAACACAGCCTATGGCACTTCCAATTATGGTCCTATAGCTTACGGAAATTAAAATCAAAAACAGACAGCCACCCCAATATTTGGGACGACTGTGTTCACAAGAAGCTCGTCTACAGTATCAGGTAAATATCCCAGAAAGCAAAAAATGGATAAAGAAGTTGTGGCACGTACGTGCAATGCAATATCACTCAGCAATGAAATCTGTGTCATCAGGCCCGTAGCGGCATAGTGAGTGGATGCAGGTACGGTGATTCTACGTGAACTACGTCACACAGAAAAAGAAACATCATAAGATATCACTAATACACGGAATGTAAACTTGACTACACATGAACTGAATTACAAAACAGAACAGGGTCTCAAATTTAGAAAACCAACTTGTGCTTGCTTATGGGGAAAGGTGCGTTGGGGTGTTGCATAAAACCAGAGACTGAAATTAGCACAAATAACTTTCCATAAGCCAAATATGTAATAGACAAGACCTACTCCTTGCTCAACGAAATGGACTCAACACCACATATTCAACGCCTAGGAATATACCTGACTAGGAAGAATCTTAAAACCCATGGATATATATGTCTCCGTAGGAGAATCAAGCGTGTGTACAGCAGCCGAAATGCAGCAGTGAAAATCCGATAAATCCCATTATCAAAATAACTTTCGAAAACAAAACACAAAGACAGTGAAATAGAGAGCAATTCTTAAATAATTCACTCAGGGCATGTGATGCAACCGGGATTGACCACATCTACACCCAGAGCTGGTTGAGACATAAGGCTGGACACTTCAGGCTGATAGCATTGGTGAGTTTCAGTGAGCAAATGCAGACCCTTTGAAGTCATACTGCATGGTACCCATTCCATGGGTCCCAACTCTCCAGGTTCAAGGCATTCTTCCTCCAGCTAAAACATGCATGGGAAATCCAGAGTATCCTCCACCGTGTGATTGGGAAACGATTTAAAATGCAACTGAGTTTTCGTATCCTGGTCCTCGGTTTCACCATTCCAGATGCTTTACTAACACTCTCCCCGCTTGGAGAGTCAGTGCCTTTAACCTCCTCTTTGGCACAGCTTGCAATTTCTGTGCAAGATGAACAGGAATAGGGAGAACCAATGAGAGACTAGCTGTAGGGGTCTGCACGGGCAAATGTAACACTCATTGCCCACCAGGAAGAGGAATTAAACAAAGGCTCAGCGTGCCCTGCTGGAAACAGATTAGGGCATGAAGCAATCCTGCGGTTTTGTGCCCAGCTCACAAGAAAGCGAGTTGAAGAAAGGAGCTCAGGGGCACTGTAATTCTCAAACCTGCAGAGTTATAAATGACAGCTATCCTCCAAAAATATATTGAAGTAAGCCTGCGAAGGGGACTTGAAAGCGGGGCAGAATTTCAGGAAAACGATTGCAGGGGGTAGACTGGAATTGCCCTGAAAGCATAGGAAAAGAGGCAGAACCTCGACAATGATGCACTTGGCCAAAAGTGCGTATGCGTTTTTTCCTGAATATATTCAGGAAAAAACGCATACGCCCTTTTTGGCCAACCAAGCAAGCCTGTAAAGGAAATCTGCACTACAATGAAGTCTCACTGCCCCCCGGGCAAAATGGCCATCTGAAAAAAGTGTAAAATCCAGAAAGGTAGGACAGGATATGGAGAACAGGGAGCCTTGTTATGCTGATTGGCAGGATGTAAATTGCCAGCAGCCACCCTGGAGAAGTGTATGGTGTTTCCTGAAACACGTAAGAAACAAAGCAACACAGCCTCTGGCACTTCCACTTATGGTCCTATAGCTTACGGAAATTAAAATCAAAAACAGACAGCCACCCCAATATTTGGGATGGCTGTGTTCACAAGAAGCTCGTCTACAGTACCAGGTAAATATCCCAGAAAGCAAAAAATGGATAAAGAAGTTGTGGCACGTACGTGCAATGCAATATCACTCAGCAATGAAATCTGTGTCATCAGGCCCGTAGCGGCATAGTGAGTGGATGCAGGTACGGTGATTCTACGTGAACTACGTCACACAGAAAAAGAAACATCATAAGATATCACTAATACACGGAATGTAAACTTGACTACACATGAACTGAATTACAAAACAGAACAGGGTCTCAAATTTAGAAAACCAACTTGTGCTTGCTTATGGGGAAAGGTGCGTTGGGGTGTTGCATAAAACCAGAGACTGAAATTAGCACAGATAACTTTCCATAAGCCAAATATGTAATAGACAAGACCTACTCCTTGCTCAACGAAATGGACTCAACACCACATATTCAACGCCTAGGAATATACCTGACTAGGAAGAATCTTAAAACCCATGGATATATATGTCTCCATAAGAGAATCAAGTGTGTGTACAGCGGCCAAAACGCAGCAGTGAAAATCCGATAAATCCCATTATCAAAATAAATTTCGAAAACAAAACACAAAGACAGTGAAATAGAGAGCAATTCTTAAATAATTCACTCAGGGCATGTGATGCAACTGGGATTGACCACATCTACACCCAGAGCTGGTTGAGACATAAGGCTGGACACTTCAGGCTGATAGCATTGGTGAGTTTCGGTGAGCAAATGTAGACCCTTTGAAGTCATACTGCATGGTACCCATTCCATGGGTCCCAAATCTCCAGGTTCAAGGCATTCTTCCTCCAGCTAAAACATGCATGGGAAACCCAGAGTATCGTCCACCGTGTGATTGGGAAACGATTTAAAATGCATCTCAGTTTTCGTATCCTGGTCCTCGGGTTCACCATTCCAGATGCTTTACTAACACTCTCCCCGCTTGGAGAGTCAGTGCCTTTAACCTCCTCTTTGGCACAGCTTGCAATTTCTGTGCAAGATGAACAGGAATAGGGAGAACCAATGAGAGACTAGCTGTAGGTGTCTGCACGGGCAAATGTAACGCTCATTGCCCACCAGGAAGAGGAATTAAACAAAGGCTCAGTGTGCCCTGCTGGAAACAGATTAGGGCCTGAAGCAATCCTGCGGTTTTGTGCCCAGCTCACAAGAAAGCGAGTTGAAGAAAGGAGCTCAGGGGCACTGTAATTCACAAACGTGCAGAGTTATAAATGACAGCTATCCTCCAAAAATATATTGAAGTAAGCCTGCGAAGGGGACTTGAAAGCGGGGCAGAATTTCAGGAAAACGATTGCAGGGGGTAGACTGGAATTGCCCTGAAAGCATAGGAAAAGAGGCAGAACGTCGACAATGATGCACTTGGCCAAAAAGGGCGTATGCGTTTTTTCCTGAATATATTCAGGAAAAAACGCATACGCCCTTTTTGGCCAACCAAGCAAGCCTGTAAAGGAAATCTGCCCTACAATGAAATCTCACTGCCCCCCCCCCACCGGGCAAAAGGGCCATCTGAAAAAAGTGTAAAATCCAGAAAGGTAGGACAGGATATGGAGAACAGGGAGCCTTGTTATGCTAATTGGCAGGATGTAAATTGTGAACAGCCACCCTGGAGAAGTGTATGGTGTTTCCTGAAACACGTAAGAAATAAAGCAATACAGCCTATGGCAATTGCACTTATGTTCCTATTGCTTAGGTAAATTAAAATCAAAAACAGAGAGCCACCCCAAAGTTTGGGACGGCTGTGTTCCCAAGAAGCTGGTCTACAGGACCAGGTAAATATCCCAGAAAGCAAAAAATGGATAAAGAAGTTGTGGCACGTTCGTGCAATGCAATATCACTAAGCAATGAAATCTGTGTCATCAGGCCCGTAGTGGCATAGTGAGTGGATGCAGGTACGGTGATTCTACGTGAACTACGTCACACAGAAAAACAAACATCATAAGATATCACTAATACACGGAATGTAAACTTGACTACACATGAACTGAATTACAAAGCAGAACAGGGTCTAAAATTTAGAAAACCAACTAGTGCTTGCTTATGGGGAAAGGTGCCTTGGGGAGCTGCATAAAATAAGAGACTGAAATTAGCACAGATAACATTCCATAAGCCAAATATGTAATAGACAAGACCTACTCCTTGCTCAACGAAATGGACTCAACACCACATATTCAACGCCTAGGAATATACCTGACTAGGAAGAATCTTAAAACCCATGGATTTATATGTCTCCATAAGAGAATCAGGCGTGTGTACAGCGGCATAACCGCAGCAGTGAAAATCCGATAAATCCCATTATCAAAATAAATTTCGAAAACAAAACACAAACACAGTGAAATAGAGAGCAATTCTTAAATAATTCACTTAGGGCATGTGATGCAACCGGGATTTAACACATCTACACCCAGAGCTGGTAGAGACATAAGGCTGGACACTTCAGGCTGATAGCATTGGTGAGTTTCGGTGAGCAAATGCAGACCCTTTGAAGTCATACTGCATGGTACCCATTCCATGGGTCCCAACTCTCCAGGTTCAAGGGATTCTTCCTCCAGCTAAAACATGCATGGGAAACCCAGAGTATCGTCCACCGTGTGATTGGGAAACGATTTAAAATGCATCTCAGTTTTCGTATCCTGGTCCTCGGGTTCACCATTCCAGATGCTTTACTAACACTCTCCCCGCTTGGAGAGTCAGTGCCTTTAACCTTCTCTTTGGCACAGCTTGCAATTTCTGTGCAAGATGAACAGGAATAGGGAGAACCAAGGAGAGACTAGCTGTAGGTGTCTGCACGGGCAAATGTAAGGCTCATTGCCCACCAGGAAGAGGAATTAAACAAAGGCTCAGTGTGCCCTGCTGGAAACAGATTAGGGCCTGAAGCAATCCTGCGGTTTTGTGCCCAGCTCACAAGAAAGCGAGTTGAAGTAAGGAGCTCAGGGGCACTGTAATTCACAAACCTGCAGAGTTATAAATGACAGCTATCTTCCAAAAGTATATTGAAGTAAGCCTGCGAAGGGGACTTGAAAGCGGGGCAGAATTTCAGGAAAACGATTGCAGGGGGTAGACAGGAATTGCCCTGAAAGCATAGGAAAAGAGGCACAACGTCGACAATGATGCACTTGGCCAAAAAGGGCGTATGCGTTTTTTCCTGAATATATTCAGGAAAAACGCATACGCCCTTCTTGGCCAACCAAGCAAGCCTGTAAAGGAAATCTGCACTACAATGAAGTGTCACTGCCCCCCGGGCAAGAGGGCCATCTGAAAAAAGTGTAAAATCCAGAAAGGTACGACAGGATATGGAGAACAGGGAGCCTTGTTATGCTGATTGGCAGGATGTAAATTGCCAGCAGCCACCCTGGAGAAGTGTATGGTGTTTCCTGAAACACGTAAGAAACAAAGCAACACAGCCTATGGCACTTCCACTTATGGTCATATAGCTTACGGAAATTAAAATCAAAAACAGACAGCCACCCCAATATTTGGGACGGCTGTGTTCACAAGAAGCTCGTCTACAGTATCAGGTAAATATCCCAGAAAGCAAAAAATGGATAAAGAAGTTGTGGCACGTATGTACAATGCAATATCACTCAGCAATGAAATCTGTGTCATCAGGCCCGTAGCGGCATAGTGAGTGGATGCAGGTACGGTGATTCTACGTGAACTACGTCACACAGAAAAAGAAACATCATAAGATATCACTAATACACGGAATGTAAACTTGACTACACATGAACTGAATTACAAAACAGAACAGGGTCTCAAATTTAGAAAACCAACTAGTGCTTGCTTATGGGGAAAGGCGCCTTGGGGTGCTGCATAAATCCAGACACTGAAATTAGCACACATAACTTTCCATAAGCCAAATATGTAATAGACAAGACCTACTCCTTGCTCAACGAAATGGACCCAACACCACATATTCAACGCCTAGGAATATACCTGAGTAGGAAGAATCTTAAAACCCATGGATATATATGTCTCCGTACGAGAATCAAGCGTGTGTACAGCGGCTGAAACGCAGCAGTGAAAATCCGATAAATCCCATTATCAAAATAAATTTCGAAAACAAAGCACAAAGACAGTGAAATAGAGAGCAATTCTTAAATAATTCACTCAGGGCATGTGATGCAACCGGGATTGACCACATCTACACCCAGAGCTGGTTGAGACATAAGGCTGGACACTTCAGGCTGATAGCATTGGTGAGTTTCGGTGAGCAAATGCAGACCCTTTGAAGTCATACTGCATGGTACCCATTCCATGGGTCCCAACTCTCCAGGTTCAAGGCATTCTTCCTCCAGCTAAAATATGCATGGGAAACCCAGAGTATCGTCCACCGTGTGATTGGGAAACGATTTAAAATGCATCTCAGTTTTCGTATCCTGGTCCTCAGGTTCACCATTCCAGATGCTTTACTAATACTCTCCCCGCTTGGAGAGTCAGTGCCTTTAACCTCCTGTTTGGCACAGCTTGCAATTTCTGTGCAAGATGAACAGGAATAGGGAGAACCAATGAGAGACTAGCTGGAGGTGTCTGCACGGGCAAATGTAACACACATTGCCCACCAGGAAGAGGAATTAAACAAAGGCTCAGCGTGCCCTGCCGGAAACAGATTAGGGCCTGAAGCAATCCTGCGGTTTTGTGCCCAGCTCACAAGAAAGCAAGTTGAAGAAAGGAGCTCAGGGGCACTGTAATTCACAAACCTGCAGAGTTATAAATGACAGCTATCCTCCAAAAATATATTGAAGTAAGCCTGAGAAGGGGACTTGAAAGCGGGGCAGAATTTCAGAAAAACGATTGCAGGGGGTAGACTGGAATTGCCCTGAAAGCATAGGAAAAGAGGCAGAACGTCGACAATGATGCACTTGGCCAAAAAGGGCGTATGCGTTTTTTCCTGAATATATTCAGGAAAAAACGCATACGCCCTTTTTGGCCAACCAAGCAAGCCTGTAAAGGAAATCTACACTACAATGAAGTCTCACTGCCCCCCGGGCAAAAGGGCCATCTGAAAAAAGTGTAAAATCCAGAAAGGTAGGACAGGATATGGAGAACAGGGAGCCTTGTTATGCTGATTGGCAGGATGTAAATTGCCAGCAGCCATCCTGGAGAAGTGTATGGTGTTTCCTGAAACACGTAAGAAACAAAGCAACACAGCCTATGGCACTTCCACTTATGGTCCTATAGCTTACGGAAATTAAAATCAAAAACAGACAGCCACCCCAATATTTGGGACGGCTGTGTTCACAAGAAGCTCGTCTACAGTATCAGGTAAATATACCAGAAAGCAAAAAATGGATAAAGAATTTGTGGAATGTACGTACAATGCAATATCACTCAGCAATGAAATCTGTCATCAGGCCCGTAGCGGCATAGTGAGTGGATGCAGGTACGGTGATTCTACGTGAACTACGTCACACAGAAAAAGAAACATCATAAGATATCTCTAATACACGGAATGTAAACTTGACTACACATGAACTGAATTACAAAACAGAACAGGGTCTCAAATTTAGAAAACCAACTAGTGCTTGCTTATGGGAAAAGGTGCCTTGGGTTGCTGCATAAAACCAGAGACTGAAATTAGCACAGATAACTTTCCATAAGCCAAATATGTAATAGACAAGACCTACTCCTTGCTCAACGAAATGGACTCAACACCACATATTCAAGGCCTAGTAATATACCTGACTAGGAAGAATCTTAAAACCCATGGATATATATGTCTCCGTAAGAGAATCAAGCGTGTGTACAGCGGGCGAAACGCAACAGTGAAAATCCGATAAATCCCATTATCAAAATAAATTTCGAAAACAAAACACAAAGACAGTGAAATAGAGAGCAATTCTTAAACAATTCACTCAGGGCATGTGATGCAACCGGGATTGACCACATCTACACCCAGAGCTGTTTGAGACATAAGGCTGGACACTTCAGGCTGATAGCATTGGTGAGTTTAGGTGAGCAAATGCAGACCCTTTGAAGTCAAACTGCATGGTACCCATTCCATGGGTCCCAACTCTCCAGGTTCAAGGGATTCTTCCTTCAGCTAAAACATGCATGGGAAACACAGAGTATGGTACACCGTGAGATTGGGAAACGATTTAAAATGGATCCCAGTTTTCGTATCCTTGCCCTCGGGTTCACCATTCCAGATGCATTACTAACACTCTCCCCGCTTGGAGAGTCAGTGCCTTTAACCTCCTGTTTGGCACAGTTTGCAATTTCTGTGCAAGATGAACAGGAATAGGGAGAACCAATGATAGACTAGCTTTAGGTGTCTGCACGGGTAAATGTAACACACATTGCCCACCAGGAAGAGGAATTAAACAAAGGCTCAGTGTGCCCTGCTGGAAACAGATTAGGGCCTGAAGCAATCCTGCGGTTTTGTGCCAAGCTCACAAGAAAGCGAGTTGAAGAAAGGAGCTCAGGGGCACTGTACTTCACAAACCTGCAGAGTTATAAATGACAGCTATCCTCCAAAAATATATTGAAGTAAGCCTGTGAAGGGGACTTGAAAGCGGGGCAGAATTTCAGGAAAACGATTGCAGGGGGTAGACTGGAATTGCCCTGAAAGCATAGGAAAAGAGGAACAACGTCGACAATGATGCACTTGGCCAAAAAGGGCGTATGCGTTTTTTCCTGAATATATTCAGGAAAAAACGCATATGCCCTTTTTGGCCAACCAAGCAAGCCTGTAAAGGAAATCTGCACTACAATGAAGTCTCACTGCCCCCCGGGCAAAAGGGCCATCTGAAAAATGTGTAAAATCCAGAAAGGTAGGACAGGATATGGAGAACAGGGAGCCTTGTTATGCTGATTGGCAGGATGTAAATTGCCAGCAGCCATCCTGGAGAAGTGTATGGTGTTTCCTGAAACACGTAAGAAACAAAGCAACACAGCCTATGGCACTTCCACTTATGGTCCTATAGCTTACGGAAATTAAAATCAAAAACAGACAGCCACCCCAATATTTGGGACGACTGTGTTCCCAAGAAGCTCGTCTACAGTATCAGGTAAATATCCCAGAAAGCAAAAAATGGATAAAGAAGTTGTGGCACGTACGTGCAATGCAATATCACTCAGTAATGAAATCTGTGTCATCAGGCCCGTAGCGGCATAGTGAGTGGATGCAGGTATGGTGATTCTACGTGAACTACGTCACACAGAAAAAGAAACATCATAAGATATCACTAATACACGGAATGTAAACTTGACTACACATGAACTGAATTACAAAACAGAACAGGGTCTCAAATTTAGAAAACCAACTAGTGCTTGCTTATGGGGAAAGGTGCGTTGGGGAGCTGCATAAAACCAGAGACTGAAATTAGCACAGATAACTTTCCATAAGACAAATATGTAATAGACAAGACCTACTCCTTGCTCAACGAAATGGACCCAACACCACATATTCAACGCCTAGGAATATACCTGACTAGGAAGAATCTTAAAACCCGTGGATATATATGTCTCCGTAAGAGAATCAAGTGTGTGTAAAGCGGCCGAAACGCAGCAGTGAAAATCCGATAAATCCCATTATCAAAATAAATTTCGAAAACAAAACACAAAGACAGTGAAATAGAGAGCAATTCTTAAATAATTCACAAAGGGCATGTGATGAAACCAGGATTGACCACATCTACACCCAGAGCTGGTTGAGACATAAGGCTGGACACTTCACGCTGATAGCATTGGTGAGTTTCGGTGAGCAAATGCAGACCCTTTGTAGTCATACTGCATGGTACCCTTTCCATGGGTCCAAACTCTCCAGGTTCAAGGGATTTTTCCTTCAGCAAAAACATGCATGGGAATCACAGATTATAGTACACCGTGAGATTGGGAAACGATTTAAATTGGATCTCAGTCTTCGTTTCCTTGTCCTCGGGTTCACCATTCCCGACGCATTACTAACACTCTCCCCGCTTGGAGAGTCAGTGCCTTTAACCTCCTGTTTAGCACAGTTTGCAATTTCTGTCCAAGATGAACAGCAATAGGGAGAACCAATGAGAGACTAGCTGTAGGTGTCTGCACGGGCAAATGTAACACTCATTGCCCACCAGGAAGAGGAATTAAACAAAGGCTCAGTGTGCCCTGCTGGAAAGAGATTAGGGCCTGAAGCAATCCTGCGGTTTTGTGCCCAGCTCACAAGAAAGCGAGTTGAAGAAAGGAGTTCAGGGGCACTGTAATTCACAAACCTGCAGAGTTATAAATGACAGCTATCTTCCAAAAGTATATTGAAGTAAGCCTGCAAAGGGGACTTGAAAGCGGGGCAGAATTTCAGTAAAACGATTGCAGGGGGTAGACTGGAATTGCCCTGAAAGCATAGGAAAAGAGGCACAACGTCGACAATGATGCACTTGGCCAAAAAGTGTGTATGCGTTTTTTCCTGAATATATTCAGGAAAAAACGCATACGCCCTTTTTGGCCAACCAAGCAAGCCTGTAAAGGAAATCTGCACTACAATGAAGTCTCACTGCCCCCCTGGCAAAAGGGCCATCTGAAAAAAGTGTAAAATCCAGAAAGGTAGGACAGGATATGCAGAACAGGGAGCCTTGTTATGCTGATTGGGAGGATGTAAATTACCAACAGCCACCCTGGAGAAGTGTATGGTGTTTCCTGAAACACGTAAGAAATAAAGCAACACAGCCTATGGCAATTGCACTTATGTTCCTATTGCTTAGGTAAATTAAAATCAAAAACAGAGAGCCACCCCAAAGTTTGGGACGGCTGTGTTCCCAAGAAGCTCGTCTACAGGACCAGGTAAATATCCCAGAAAGCAAAAAATGGATAAAGAAGTTGTGGCACGTTCGTGCAATGCAATATCACTAAGCAATGAAATCTGTGTCATCAGGCCCGTAGTGGCATAGTGAGTGGATGCAGGTACGGTGATTCTACGTGAACTACGTCACACAGAAAAACAAACATCATAAGATATCACTAATACACGGAATGTAAACTTGACTACACATGAACTGAATTACAAAGCAGAACAGGGTCTAAAATTTAGAAAACCAACTAGTGCTTGCTTATGGGGAAAGGTGCCTTGGGGTGCTGCATAAAACAAGAGACTGAAATTAGCACAGATAACATTCCATAAGCCAAATATGTAATAGACAAGACCTACTCCTTGCTCAACGAAATGGACTCAACACCACATATTCAACGCCTAGGAATATACCTGACTAGGAAGAATCTTAAAACCCATGGATTTATATGTCTCCATAAGAGAATCAGGCGTGTGTACAGCGGCATAACCGCAGCAGTGAAAATCCGATAAATCCCATTATCAAAATAAATTTCGAAAACAAAACACAAACACAGTGAAATAGAGAGCAATTCTTAAATAATTCACTTAGGGCATGTGATGCAACCGGGATTTAACACATCTACACCCAGAGCTGGTAGAGACATAAGGCTGGACACTTCAGGCTGATAGCATTGGTGAGTTTCGGTGAGCAAATGCAGACCCTTTGAAGTCATACTGCATGGTACCCATTCCATGGGTCCCAACTCTCCAGGTTCAAGGGATTCTTCCTCCAGCTAAAACATGCATGGGAAACCCAGAGTATCGTCCACCATGTGATTGGGAAACGATTTAAAATGCATCTCAGTTTTCGTATCCTGGTCCTCGGGTTCACCATTCCAGATGCTTTACTAACACTCTCCCCGCTTGGAGAGTCAGTGCCTTTAACCTTCTCTTTGGCACAGCTTGCAATTTCTGTGCAAGATGAACAGGAATAGGGAGAACCAAGGAGAGACTAGCTGTAGGTGTCTGCACGGGCAAATGTAAGGCTCATTGCCCACCAGGAAGAGGAATTAAACAAAGGCTCAGTGTGCCCTGCTGGAAACAGATTAGGGCCTGAAGCAATCCTGCGGTTTTGTGCCCAGCTCACAAGAAAGCGAGTTGAAGAAAGGAGCTCAGGGGCACTGTAATTCACAAACCTGCAGAGTTATAAATGACAGCTATCTTCCAAAAGTATATTGAAGTAAGCCTGCGAAGGGGACTTGAAAGCGGGGCAGAATTTCAGGAAAACGATTGCAGGGGGTAGACAGGAATTGCCCTGAAAGCATAGGAAAAGAGGCACAACGTCGACAATGATGCACTTGGCCAAAAAGGGCGTATGCGTTTTTTCCTGAATATATTCAGGAAAAACGCATACGCCCTTCTTGGCCAACCAAGCAAGCCTGTAAAGGAAATCTGCACTACAATGAAGTGTCACTGCCCCCCGGGCAAGAGGGCCATCTGAAAAAAGTGTAAAATCCAGAAAGGTACGACAGGATATGGAGAACAGGGAGCCTTGTTAGGCTGATTGGCAGGATGTAAATTGCCAGCAGCCACGCTGGAGAAGTGTATGGTGTTTCCTGAAACACGTAAGAAACAAAGCAACACAGCCTATGGCACTTCCACTTATGGTCATATAGCTTACGGAAATTAAAATCAAAAACAGACAGCCACCCCAATATTTGGGACGGCTGTGTTCACAAGAAGCTCGTCTACAGTATCAGGTAAATATCCCAGAAAGTAAAAAATGGATAAAGAAGTTGTGGCACGTATGTACAATGCAATATCACTCAGCAATGAAATCTGTGTCATCAGGCCCGTAGCGGCATAGTGAGTGGATGCAGGTACGGTGATTCTACGTGAACTACGTCACACAGAAAAAGAAACATCATAAGATATCACTAATACACGGAATGTAAACTTGACTACACATGAACTGAATTACAAAACAGAACAGGGTCTCAAATTTAGAAAACCAACTAGTGCTTGCTTATGGGGAAAGGCGCCTTGGGGTGCTGCATAAAACCAGACACTGAAATTAGCACACATAACTTTCCATAAGCCAAATATGTAATAGACAAGACCTACTCCTTGCTCAACGAAATGGACCCAACACCACATATTCAACGCCTAGGAATATACCTGAGTAGGAAGAATCTTAAAACCCATGGATATATATGTCTCCGTACGAGAATCAAGCGTGTGTACAGCGGCTGAAACGCAGCAGTGAAAATCCGATAAATCCCATTATCAAAATAAATTTCGAAAACAAAGCACAAAGACAGTGAAATAGAGAGCAATTCTTAAATAATTCACTCAGGGCATGTGATGCAACCGGGATTGACCACATCTACACCCAGAGCTGGTTGAGACATAAGGCTGGACACTTCAGGCTGATAGCATTGGTGAGTTTCGGTGAGCAAATGCAGACCCTTTGAAGTCATACTGCATGGTACCCATTCCATGGGTCCCAACTCTCCAGGTTCAAGGCATTCTTCCTCCAGCTAAAATATGCATGGGAAACCCAGAGTATCGTCCACCGTGTGATTGGGAAACGATTTAAAATGCATCTCAGTTTTCGTATCCTGGTCCTCAGGTTCACCATTCCAGATGCTTTACTAACACTCTCCCCGCTTGGAGAGTCAGTGCCTTTAACCTCCTGTTTGGCACAGCTTGCAATTTCTGTGCAAGATGAACAGGAATAGGGAGAACCAATGAGAGACTAGCTGTAGGTGTCTGCACGGGCAAATGTAACACACATTGCCCACCAGGAAGAGGAATTAAACAAAGGCTCAGCGTGCCCTGCCGGAAACAGATTACGGCCTGAAGCAATCCTGCGGTTTTGTGCCCAGCTCACAAGAAAGCAAGTTGAAGAAAGGAGCTCAGGGTCACTGTAATTCACAAACCTGCAGAGTTATAAATGACAGCTATCCTCCAAAAATATATTGAAGTAAGCCTGAGAAGGGGACTTGAAAGCGGGGCAGAATTTCAGGAAAACGATTGCAGGGGGTAGACTGGAATTGCCCTGAAAGCATAGGAAAAGAGGCAGAACGTCGACAATGATGCACTTGGCCAAAAAGGGCGTATGCGTTTTTTCCTGAATATATTCAGGAAAAAACGCATACGCCCTTTTTGGCCAACCAAGCAAGCCTGTAAAGGAAATCTGCACTACAATGAAGTCTCACTGCCCCCCGGGCAAAAGGACCATCTGAAAAAAGTGTAAAATCCAGAAAGGTAGGACAGGATATGGAGAACAGGGAGCCTTGTTATGCTGATTGGCAGGATGTAAATTGCCAGCAGCCATCCTGGAGAAGTGTATGGTGTTTCCTGAAACACGTAAGAAACAAAGCAACACAGCCTATGGCACTTCCACTTATGGTCCAATAGCTTACGGAAATTAAAATCAAAAACAGACAGCCACCCCAATATTTGGGACGGCTGTGTTCACAAGAAGCTCGTCTACAGTATCAGGTAAATATCCCAGAAATCAAAAAATAGATAAAGAAGTTGTGGCACGTACGTGCAATGCAATATCACTCAGCAATTAAATCTGTGTCATCAGGCCCGTAGCGGCATAGTGAGTGGATGCAGGTACGGTGATTCTACGTGAACTACGTCACACAGAAAAAGAAACATCAAAAGATATCACTAATACACGGAATGTAAACTTGACTACACATGAACTGAATTACAAAACAGAACAGGGTCTCAAATTTTTAAAACCAACTAGTGCTTGCTTATTGGGAAATGTGCATTGGGATGCTGCATAAAACCAGAGACTGAAATTAGCACAGATAACTTTCCATCAGCCAAATATGTAATAGACAAGACCTACTCCTTGCTCAACGAAATGGACTCAACACCACATATTCAAGGCCTAGGAATATACCTGACTAGGAAGAATCTTAAAACCCATGGATTTATATGTCTCCGTAAGAGAATCAAGCGTGTGTACAGCGGCATAAACACAGCAGTGAAAATCCGATAAATCCCATTATCAAAATAAATTTCAAAAACAAAACACAAAGACAGTGAAATAGAGAGCAATTCTTAAATAATTCACTCAGGGCATGTGATGCAACCGTGATTGACCACATCTACACCCAGAGCTGGTTGAGACATAAGGCTGGACACTTCAGGCTGATAGCATTGGTGAGTTTTGGTGAGCAAATGCAGACCCTTTGAAGTCATACTGCATGGTACCCATTCCATGGGTCCCAACTCTCCAGGTTCAAGGGATTATTCCTCCAGCTAAAACATGCATGGGAAACCCAGAGTATCGTCCACCGTGTGATTGGGAAACGATTTAAAATGCATCTCAGTTTTCGTATCCTGGTCCTCGGGTTCACCATTCCAGATGCTTTACTAACACTCTCCCCGCTTAGAGAGTCAGTGCCTTTGACCTCCTCTTTGGCACAGCTTACAATTTCTGTGCAAGATGAACAGGAATAGGGAGAACCAATGAGAGACTAGCTGTAGGTGTTTGCACGGGCAAATGTAACGCTCATTGCCCACAAGGAAGAGGAATTAAACAAAGGCTCAGTGTGCCCTGCTGGAAACAGATTAGGGCCTGAAGCAATCCTGCGGTTTTGTGCCCAGCTCACAAGAATGCGAGTTGAAGAAAGGAGCTCAGGGGCACTGTAATTCACAAACCTGCAGAGTTATAAATGACAGCTATCCTCCAAAAATATATTGAAGTAAGCCTGCGAAGGGGACTTGAAAGCGGGGCAGAATTTCAGGAAAACGATTGCAGGGGGTAGACTGGAATTGCCCTGAAAGCATAGGAAAAGAGGCAGAACGTCGACAATGATGCACTTGGCCAAAAAGGGCGTATGCGTTTTTTCCTGAATATATTCAGGAAAAAACGCATACGCCCTTTTTGGCCAACCAAGCAAGCCTGTAAAGGAAATCTGCACTACAATGATGTCTCACTGCCCCCTGGGCAAAAGGGCCATCTGAAAAAAGTGTAAAATCCAGAAAGGTAGGACAGGATATGGAGAACAGGGAGCCTTGTTATGCTGATTGGCAGGATGTAAATTGCCAGCAGCCACCCTGGAGAAGTGTATGGTGTTTCCTGAAACACGTAAGAAACAAAGCAACACAGCCTATGGCACTTCCACATATGGTCCCATAGCTTACGGAAATTAAAATCAAAAACAGACAGCCACCCCAATATTTGGGACGGCTGTGTTCACAAGAAGCTCGTCTACAGTATCAGGTAAATATCCCAGAAGGCAAAAAATGGATAAAGAAGTTGTGGCACGTACGTGCAATGCAGTATCACTCAGCAATGAAATCTGTGTCATCAGGCCCGTAGCGGCATAGTGAGAGGATGCAGATACGGTGATTCTACGTGAACTACGTCACACAGAAAAAGAAACATCATAAGATATCACTAATACACGGAATGTAAACTTGACTACACATGAACTGAATTACAAAACAGAACAGGGTCTCAAGTTTAGAAAACCAACTAGTGCTTGCTTATGGGGAAAGGTGCCTTGGGGTGCTGCATAAAACCAGAGACTGAAATTAGCACAGATAACATTCCATAAGCCAAATATGTAATAGACAAGACCTAATCCTTGCTCAACGAAATGGACTCAACACCACATATTCAACGCCTAAGAATATACCTGACTAGGAAGAATCTTAAAACCCATGGATATATATGTCTCCGTAAGAGAATCAAGCGTGTGTACAGCGGCCGAAACGCAGCAGTGAAAATCCGATAAATCCCATTATCAAAATAAATTTCGAAACAAAACACAAAGACAGTGAAATAGAGAGCAATTCTTAAATAATTCACTCAGGGAATGTGATGCAACCGGGATTGACCACATCTACACCCAGAGCTGGTTGACACATAAGGCTGGACACTTCAGGCTGATAGCATTGGTGAGTTTCGGTGAGCAAATGCAGACCCTTTGAAGTCATACTGCATGGTACCTATTCCATGGGTCCCAACTCTTCAGGTTCAAGGGATTCTTCCTCCAACTAAAACATGCATGGGAAACCCACAGTATGGTCCACCGTGTGATTGGGAAACGATTTACAATGCATCTCAGTTTTCATATCCTGGTCCTCGGGTTCACCATTCCAGATGCTTTACTAACACTCTCCCTGCTTGGAGAGTCAGTGCCTTAAACCTCCTGTTTGGCACAGCTTGCAATTTCTGTGCAAGATGAACAGGAATAGGGAGAACCAATGAGAGACTAGCTGTAGGTGTCTGCACGGGCAAATGTAACGCTCATTTCCCACCAGGAAGAGGAATTAACCAAAGGCTCAGCATGCCCTGCCAGAAACAGATTAGGGCCTGAAGCAATCCTGCGGTTTTGTGCCCAGCTCACAAGAAAGCGAGTTGAAGAAAGGAGCTCAGGGGCACTGTAATTCACAAACCTGCAGAGTTATAAATGACAGCTATCCTGCAAAAATATATTGAAGTATGCCTGCGAAGGGGACTTGAAAGCGGGGCAGAATTTCAGGAAAACGATTGCAGGGGGTAGACTGGAATTGCCCTGAAAGCATAGGAAAAGAGGCAGAACGTCGACAATTATGCACTTGGCCGAAAAGGGCGTATGTGTTTTTTCCTGTATGTATTCAGGAAAAAACGCATACGCCCTTTTTGGCCAACCAAGCAAGCCTGTAAAGCACATCTGCACTAAAATGAAGTCTCACTGCCCCCCGGGCAAAAGGGCCATCTGAAAAAAGTGTAAAATCCAGAAAGATAGGACAGGATATGGAGAACAGGGAGCCTTGTTATGCTGATTGGCAGGATGTAAATTGCCAACAGCCACCCTGGAGAAGTGTATGGTGTTTCCTGAAACACGTAAGAAATAAAGCAACACAGCCTATGGCAATTGCACTTATGGTCCTATTCCTTAGGGAAATTAAAATCAAAAACAGAGAGCCACCCCAAAGTTTGGGACGGCTGTGTTCAAAAGAAGCTCGTCTACAGTACCAGGTAAATATCCCAGAAAGCAAAAAATGGATAGAGAAGTTGTGGCACGTACGTGGAATGCAGTATCACTCAGCAATGAAATCGGTGTCATCAGGCCCTTAGCGGCATAGTGAGTGGATGCAGGTACGGTGATTCTACGTGAACTACGTCACACAGAAAAAGAAACATCATAAGATATCACTAATGCACGGAATGTAAACTTGACTACACATGAACTGAATTACAAAACAGAACAGGGTCTCAAATTTAGAAAACCAACTAGTGCTTGCTTATGGGGAAAGGTGCCTTGGGGTGCTGCATAAAACCAGAGACTGAAATTAGCACAGATAACATTCCATAAGCCAAATATGTAATAGACAAGACCTACTCCTTGCTCAACGAAATGGACTCAACACCACATATTCAACGCCTAGGAATATACCTGACTAGGAAGAATCTTAAAACCCATGGATATATATGTCTCCGTAAGAGAATCAAGCGTGTGTACAGCGGCCGAAACGCAGCAGTGAAAATCCGATAAATCCCATTATCAAAATAATTTTCGAAACAAAGACAGTGAAATAGAGAGCAATTCTTAAATAATTCACTCAGGGAATGTGATGCAACCGGGATTGACCACATCTACACCCAGAGCTGGTTGACACATAAGGCTGGACACTTCAGGCTGATAGCATTGGTGAGTTTCGGTGAGCAAATGCAGACCCTTTGAAGTCATACTGCATGGTACCTATTCCATGGGTCCCAACTCTTCAGGTTCAAGGGATTCTTCCTCCAGCTAAAACATGCATGGGAAACCCACAGTATGGTCCACCGTGTGATTGGGAAACGATTTACAATGCATCTCAGTTTTCGTATCCTGGTCCTAGGGTATACCATTCCGGATGCTTTACTAACACTCTCCCTGCTTGGAGAGTCAGTGCCTTTAACCTCCTGTTTGGCACAGCTTGCAATTTCTGTGCAAGATGAACAGGAATAGGGAGAACCAATGAGAGACTAGCTGTAGGTGTCTGCACGGGCAAATGTAACGCTCATTTCCCACCAGGAAGAGGAATTAACCAAAGGCTCAGCATGCCCTGCCGGAAACAGATTAGGGCCTGAAGCAATCCTGCGGTTTTGTGCCCAGCTCACAAGAAAGCGAGTTGAAGAAAGGAGCTCAGGGGCACTGTAATTCACAAACCTGCAGAGTTATAAATGACAGCTATCCTCCAAAAATATATTGAAGTAAGCCTGCGAAGGGGACTTGAAAGCGGGGCAGAATTTCAGGAAAACGATTGCAGGGGGTAGACTGGAATTGCCCTGAAAGCATAGGAAAAGAGGCACAACGTCGACAATGATGCACTTGGCCAAAAAGGGCGTATGCGTTTTTTCCTGAATGTATTCAGGAAAAAACGCATACGCCCTTTTTGCCAACCAAGCAAGCCTGTAAAGGAAATCTGCACTACAATGAAGTCTCACTGCCCCACGGGCAAAAGGGCCATCTGAAAAAAGTGTAAAATCCAGAAAGGTAGGACAGGATATGGAGAACAGGGAACCTTGTTATGCTGATTGGCAGGATGTAAATTGCCAGCAGCCACCCTGGAGAAGTGTATGGTGTTTCCTGAAACACGTAAGAAACAAAGCAACACAGCCTATGGCACTTCGACTTATGGTCCTATAGTTTACGGAAATTAAAATCAAAAACAGACAGCCACCCCAATATTTGGGACGGCTGTGTTCACAAGAAGCTCGTCTACACTATCAGGTAAATATCCCAGAAAGCAACAAATGGATAAAGAAGTTGTGGCACGTACGTGCAATGCAATATCACTCAGCAATGAAATCTGTGTCATCAGGCCCGTAGCGGCATAGTGAGTGGATGCAGGTACGGTGATTCTACGTGAACTACGTCACACAGAAAAAGAAACATCATAAGATATCACTAATGCACGGAATGTAAACTTGACTACACATGAACTGAATTAAAAAACAGAACAGGGTCTCAAATTTAGAAAAGCAACTAGTGTTTGCTTATGGGGAAAGGTGCGTTGGGGTGCTGCATAAAACCAGAGACTGAAATTAGCACAGATAACTTTCCATAAGCCAAATATGTAATAGACAAGACCTACTCCTTGCTCAACGGAATGGACCCAACACCACATATTCAACGCCTAGGAATATACCTGACTAGGAAGAATCTTAAAACCCATGGATATATATGTCTCTGTAAGAGAATCAAGCGTGTGTACAGCGGCCGAAACGCAGCAGGGAAAATCCGATAAATCCCATTATCAAAATAAATTTCGAAAACAAAACACAAAGACAGTGAAATAGAGAGCAATTCTTAAATAATTCACTCAGGGCATGTGATGCAACCGGGATTTACCACATCTACACCCAGAGATGGTTGAGACATAAGGCTGGACACTTCAGGCTGATTGCATTGGTGAGTTTCGGTGAGCAAATGCAGACCCTTTGAAGTCATACTGCATGGTACCCATTCCATGGGTCCCAACTCTCCAGGTTCAAGGGATTCTTCCTCCAGGTAAAACATGCATGGGAAACCCAGAGTATCGTCCACCGTGTGATTGGGAAACGATTTAAAATGCATCTCAGTTTTCTTATCCTGGTCCTCGGGTTCACCATTCCAGATGCTTTACTAACACTCTCCCCGCTTGGAGAGTCAGTGTCTTTAACCTCCTGTTTGGCACAGCTTGCAATTTCTGTGCAAGATGAACAGGAATAGGGAGAACCAATGAGAGACTAGCTGTAGGTGTCTGCACGGGCAAATGTAACGCTCATTGCCCACCAGGAAGAGGAATTAAACAAAGGCTCAGCGTGCCCTGCTGAAAACAGATTAGGGCCTGAAGCAATCCTGCGGTTTTGTGCCCAGCTCACAAGAAAGCGAGTTGAAGAAAGGAGCTCAGGGGCACTGTAATTCACAAACCTGCAGAGTTATAAATGACAGCTATCCTCCAAAAATATATTGAAGTAAGCCTGCGAAGGGGACTTGAATGCGGGGCAGAATTTCAGGAAAACGATTGCAGGGGGTAGACTGGAATTGCCCTGAAAGCATAGGAAAAGAGGCACAACGTCGACAATGATGCACTTGGCCAAAAAGGGCGTATGAGTTTTTTCCTGAATATATTCAGGAAAAAACGCATACGCCCTTTTTGGCCAACCAAGCAAGCCTGTAAAGGAAATCTGCACCACAATGAAGTCTCACTGCCCCCCTGGCAAAAGGGCCATCTGAAAAAAGTGTAAAATCCAGAAAGGTAGGACAGGATATGGAGAACAGGGAACCTTGTTATGCTGATTGGCAGGATGTAAATTGCCAGCAGCCACCCTGGAGAAGTGTATGGTGTTTCCTGAAACACGTAAGAAACAAAGCAACACAGCCTATGGCACTTCGACTTATGGTCCTATAGCTTACGGAAATTAAAATCAAAAACAGACAGCCACCCCAAATTTGGGACGGCTGTGTTCACAAGAAGCTCGTCTACACTATCAGGTAAATATCCCAGAAAGCAACAAATGGATAAAGAAGTTGTGGCACGTACATGCAATGCAATATCACTCAGCAATGAAATCTGTGTCATCAGGCCCGTAGCGGCATAGTGAGTGGATGCAGGTACGGTGATTCTACGTGAACTACGTCACACAGAAAAAGAAACATCATAAGATATCACTAATGCACGGAATGTAAACTTGACTACACATGAACTGAATTAAAAAACAGAACAGGGTCTCAAATTTAGAAAAGCAACTAGTGTTTGCTTATGGGGAAAGGTGCGTTGGGGTGCTGCATAAAACCAGAGACTGAAATTAGCACAGATAACTTTCCATAAGCCAAATATGTAATAGACAAGACCTACTCCTTGCTCAACGGAATGGACCCAACACCACATATTCAACGCCTAGGAATATACCTGACTAGGAAGAATCTTAAAACCCATGGATATATATGTCTCTGTAAGAGAATCAAGCGTGTGTACAGCGGCCGAAACGCAGCAGTGAAAATCCGATAAATCCCATTATCAAAATAAATTTCGAAAACAAAACACAAAGACAGTGAAATAGAGAGCAATTCTTAAATAATTCACTCAGGGCATGTGATGCAACCGGGATTTACCACATCTACACCCAGAGCTGGTTGAGACATAAGGCTGGACACTGCAGGCTGATAGCATTGGTGAGTTTCGGTGAGCAAATGCAGACACTTTGAAGTCATACTGCATGGTACCTATTCCATGGGTCCCAACTCTTCAGGTTCAAGGGATTCTTCCTCCAGCTAAAACATGCATGGGAAACCCACAGTATGGTCCACCGTGTGATTGGGAAACGATTTAAAATGCATCTCAGTTTTCGTATCCTGGTCCTCGGGTTCACCATTCCAGATGCTTTACTAACACTCTCCCCGCTTGGAGAGTCAGTGCCTTTAACCTCCTCTTTGGCACAGCTTGCAATTTCTGTGCAAGATGAACAGGAATAGGGAGAACCAATGAGAGACTAGCTGTAGGTGTCTGCACGGGCAAATGTAACGCTCATTGCCGACCAGGAAGAGGAATTAAACAAAGGCTCTGTGTGCCCTGCTGAAAACAGATTAGGGCCTGAAGCAATCCTGCGGTTTTGTGCCCAGCTCACAAGAAAGCGAGTTGAAGAAAGGAGCTCAGGGGCACTGTAATTCACAAACCTGCAGAGTTATAAATGACAGCTATCCTCCAAAAATATATTGAAGTAAGCCTGCGAAGGGGACTTGAAAGCGGGGCAGAATTTCAGGAAAACGATTGCAGGGGTAGACTGGAATTGCCCTGAAAGCATAGGAAAAGAGGCAGAACGTCGACAATGATGCACTTGGCCAAAAAGGGCGTATGCGTTTTTTCCTGAATATATTCAGGAAAAAACGCATACGCACTTTTTGGCCAACCAAGCAAGCCTGTAAAGGAAATCTGCACCACAATGAAGTCTCACTGCCCCACGGGCAAAAGGGCCATCTGAAAAAAGTGTAAAATCCAGAAAGGTAGGACAGGATATGGAGAACAGGGAGCCTTGTTATGCTGATTGGCAGGATGTAAATTGCCAGCAGCCACTCTGGAGAAGTGTATGGTGTTTCCTGAAACACGTTAAGAAATAAAGCAACACAGCCTATGGCACTTCCACTTATGGTCCTATAGCTTACGGAAATTAAAATCAAAAACAGACAGCCACCCCAATATTTGAGACGGCTGTGTTCACAAAAAGCTCGTCTACAGTATCAGGTAAATATCCCAGAAAGCAAAAAATGGATAAAGAAGTTGTGGCACGTACGTGCAATGCAATATCACTCAGCAATTAAATCTGTGTCATCAGGCCCGTAGCGGCATAGTGAGTGGATGCACGTACGGTGATTCTACGTGAACTACGTCACACAGAAAAAGAAACATCATAAGATATCACTAATACACGGAATGTAAACTTGACTACACATGAACTGAATTACAAAACAGAACAGGGTGTCAAATTTAGAAAACCAACTAGTGCTTGCTTATGGGGAAAGGTGCCTTGAGGTGCTTCATAAAACCAGAGACTGAAATTAGCACAGATAACTTTCCATAAGCCAAATATGTAATAGACAAGACCTACTCCTTGCTCAACAAAATGGACCCAACACCACATATTCAACGCCTAGGAATATACCTGACTAGGAAGAATCTTAAAACCCATGGATATATATGTCTCCGTAAGAGAATCAAGCGTGTGTACAGCGGCCGAAACGCAGCAGTGAAAATCCGATAAATCCCATTATCAAAATAAATTTCGAAAACAAAACACAAAGACAGTGAAATAGAGAGCAATTCTTAAATAATTCACCCAGGGCATGTGATGCAACCGGGATTTACCACATCTACACCCAGAGCAGGTTGAGACATAAGGCTGGACACTTCAGGCTGATAGCATTGGTGAGTTTCGGTGAGCAAATGCAGACCCTTTGAAATCATACTGCATGGTACCCATTCCATGGGTCCCAACTCGCCAGGTTCAAGGGATTCTTCCTCCAGCTAAAACATGCATGGGAAACCCAGAGTATCGTCCACCGTGTGATTGGGAAACGATTTAAAATGCATCTCAGTTTTCGTATCCTGGTCCTCGGGTTCACCATTCCAGATGCTTTACTAACACTCTCCCCGCTTGGAGAGTCAGCGCCTTTAACCTCCTGTTTGGCACAGCTTGCAATTTCTGTGCAAGATGAACAGGAATAGGGAGAACCAATGAGAGACTAGCTGTAGGTGTCTGCACGGGCAAATGTAACGCTCATTGCCCACCAGGAAGAGGAATTAAATAAAGGCACAGTGTGCCCTGCTGGAAACAGATTAGGGCCTGAAGCAATCCTGCGGTTTTGTGCCCAGCTCACAAGAAAGCGAGTTGAAGAATGGAGCTCAGAGGCACTGTAATTCACAAACCTGCAGAGTTATAAATGACAGCTATCTTCCAAAAGTATATTGAAGTAAGCCTGCGAAGGAGACTTGAAAGCGGGGCAGAATTTCAGGAAAACGATTGCAGGGGGTAGAATGGAATTGCCCTGAAAGCATAGGAAAAGAGGCACAACGTCGACAATGATGCACTTGGCCAAAAAGGGCGTATGCGTTTTTTCCTGAATATATTCAGGAAAAAACGCATACGCCCTTTTTGGCCAAACAAGCAAGCCTGTAAAGGAAATCTGCACTACAGTGAAGTCTCACTGCCCCCCGGGCAAAAGGGCCATCTGAAAAAAGTGTAAAATCCAGAAAGGTAGGACAGGATATGGAGAACAGGGAGCCTTTTTATGCTGATTGGCAGGATGTAAATTGCCAGCAGCCACCCTGGAGAAGTGTATGGTGTTTCCTGAAACACGTAAAAAACAAAGCAACACAGCCTATGGCACTTCCACTTATGGTCCTATAGCTTACGGAAATTAAAATCAAAAACAGACAGCCACCCCAATATTTGGGACGGCTGTGTTCACAAGAAGCTCGTCTACACTATCAGGTAAATATCCCAGAACGCAAAAAATTGATAAAGAAATTGTGGCACGTACGTGCAATGCAATATCACTCAGCAATGAAATCTGTGTCATCAGGCCCGTAGCGGCATAGTGAGTGGATGCAGGTACGGTGATTCTACGTGAACTACGTCACACAGAAATAGAAACATCATAAGATATCACTAATACACGGAATGTAAACTTGACTACACATGAACTGAATTACAAAACAGAACAGGGTCTCAAATTTAGAAAACCAACTAGTGCTTGCTTATGGGGAAAGGTGCCTTGGGGTGCTGCATAAAACCAGAGACTGAAATTAGCACAGATAACATTCGATAAGCCAAATATGTAATAGACAAGACCTACTCCTTGCTCAACGAAATGGACTCAACACCACATATTCAACGCCTAGGAATATACCTGACTAGGAAGAATCTTAAAACCCATGGATATATATGTCTCCATAAGAGAATCAACCGTGTGTACAGCGGCGGAAATGCAGCAGTGAAAATCCGATAAATCCCATTATCAAAATAAATTTCGAAAACAAAACACAAAGACAGTGAAATAGAGAGCAATTCTTAAATAATTCACTCAGGGCATGTGATGCAACCGGGATTGACCACATCTACACCCAGAGCTGGTTGAGACATAAGGCTGGACACTTCAGGCTGATAGCACTGGTGAGTTTCGGTGAGCAAATGCAGACCCTTTGAAGTCATACTGCATGGTACCCATTCCATGGGTTCCAACTCTCCAGGTTCAAGGCATTCTTCCTCCAGCTAAAACATGCATGGGAAACCCAGAGTATCGTCCACCGTGTCATTGGGAAACGATTTAAAATGCATCTCAGTTTTCGTATCCTGGTCCTCGGGTTCACCATTCCAGATGCTTTACTAACACTCTCCCCGCTTGGAGAGTCAGTGCCTTTAACCTCCTGTTTTGCACAGCTTGCCATTTCTGTGCAAGATGAACAGGAATAGGGAGAACCAATGAGAGACTAGCTGTAGGTGTCTGCACGGGCAAATGTAACGCTCATTGCCCACCAGGAAGAGGAATTAAACAAAGGCTCAGTGTGCCCTGCTGGATACAGATTAGGGCCTGAAGCAATCCTGCGGTTTTGTGCCCGGCTCACAAGAAAGCGAGTTGAAGAAAGGAGCTCAGGGGCACTGTACTTCACAAACCTGCAGAGTTATAAATGACAGCTATCCTCCAAAAATATATTGAAGTAAGCCTGCGAAGGGGACTTGAAAGCGGGGCTGAATTTCAGGAAAACGATTGCAGGGGGTAGACTGGAATTGCCATGAAAGCATAGGAAAAGAGGCACAACGTCGACAATGATGCACTTGGCCAAAAAGGGCGTATGCGTTTTTTCCTCAATATATTTAGGAAAAAACGCATATGCCCTTTTTGGCCAACCAAGCAAGCCTGTAAAGGAAATCTGCACTACAATGAAATCTCACTGCCCCCACGGGCAAAAGGGCCATCTGAAAAAAGTGTAAAATCCAGAAAGGTAGGACAGGATATGGAGAACAGGGAGCCTTGTTATGCTGATTGGCAGGATGTAAATTGCCAGCAGCCACCCTGGAGAAGTGTATGGTGTTTCCTGAAACACGTAAGAAACAAAGCAACACAGCCTATGGCACTTCCACTTATGGTCCTATAGCTTACGGAAATTAAAATCAAAAACAGACAGCCACCCCAATATTTGGGACGGCTGTGCTCACAAGAAGCTCGTCTACACTATCAGATAAATATCCCAGAAAGCAAAAAATGGATAAAGAAGTTGTGGCACGTACGTACAATGCAATATCACTCAGCAATGAAATCTGTGTCATCAGGCCCGGAGCGGCATAGTGAGTGGATGCAGGTACGGTGATTCTACGTGAACTACGTCACACAGAAAAAGAAACATCATAAGATATCACTAATACACGGAATGTAAACTTGACTACACATGAACTGAATTACAAAAAAGAACAGGGTCTCAAATTTAGAAAACCAACTAGTGCTTGCTTATGGGGAAAGGTGCCTTGGGGTGCTGCATAAAACCAGAGACTGAAATTAGCACTGATAACTTTCCATAAGCCAAATATGTAATAGACAGACCTACTCCTTGCTCAACGAAATGGACCCAACACCACATATTCAACGCCTAGGAATATACCTGACCAGGAAGAATCTTAAAACCCATGGATATATATGTCTCCGTAAGAGAATCAAGCGTGTGTACAGCGGCCGAAACGCAGCAGTGAAAATCCGATAAATCCCATTATCAAAATAAATTTCGAAAACAAAACAAAAAGACAGTGAAATAGAGAGCAATTCTTAAATAATTCACTCAGGGCATGTGATGCAACCGGGATTGACCACATCTACACCCAGAGCTGGTTGAGACATAAGGCTGGACACTTCTGGCTGATAGCACTGGTGAGTTTCGGTGAGCAAATGCAGACCCTTTGAAGTCATACTGCATGGTACCCATTCCATGGGTTCCAACTCTCCAGGTTCAAGGCATTCTTCCTCCAGCTAAAACATGCATGGGAAACCCAGAGTATCGTCCACCGTGTGATTGGGAAACGATTTAAAATGCATCTCAGTTTTCGTATCCTGGTCCTCGGGTTCACCATTCCAGATGCTTTACTAACACTCTCCCCGCTTGGAGAGTCAGTGCCTTTAAACTCCTGTTTGGCACAGCTTGCCATTTCTGTGCAAGATGAACAGGAATAGGGAGAACCAATGAGAGACTAGCTGTAGGTGTCTGCACGGGCAAATGTAACGCTCATTGCCCACCAGGAAGAGGAATTAAACAAAGGCTCAGTGTGCCCTGCTGGAAACAGATTAGGGCCTGAAGCAATACTGCGGTTTTGTGCCCAGCTCACAAGAAAGCGAGTTTAAGAAAGGAGCTGAGGGGCACTGTACTTCACAAACCTGCAGAGTTATAAATGACAGCTATCCTCCAAAAATATATTGAAGTAAGCCTGCGAGGGGACTTGAATGCGGGGCTGAATTTCAGGAAAACGATTGCAGGGGGTAGACTGGAATTGCCCTGAAAGCATAGGAAAAGAGGCACAACGTCGACAATGATGCACTTGGCCAAAAAGGGCGTATGAGTTTTTTCCTGAATATATTCAGGAAAAAACGCATACGCCCTTTTTGGCCAACCAAGCAAGCCTGTAAAGGAAATCTGCACTACAATGAAATCTCACTGCCCCCCCGGGCAAAAGGGCCATCTGAAAAAAGTGTAAAATCCAGAAAGGTAGGACAGGATATGGAGAACAGGGAGCCTTGTTATGCTAATTGGCAGGATGTAAATTGCCAGCAGCCACCCTTGAGAAGTGTATGGTGTTTCCTGAAACACGTAACAAACAAAGCAACACAGCCTATGGCACTTCCACTTATGGTCCTATAGCTTACGGAAATTAAAATCAAAAACAGACAGCCACCCCAATATTTGGGACGGCTGTGTTCACAAGAAGCTCGTCTACAGTATCAGGTAAATATCCCAGAAAGCAAAAAATGGATAAAGAAGTTGTGGCACGTACGTGCAATGCAATATCACTCAGCAATGAAATCTGTGTCATCAGGCCCGTAGCGGCATAGTGAGTGGATGCAGGTACGGTGATTCTACCTGAACTACGTCACACAGAAAAAGAAACATCATAAGATATCACTAATACACGGAATGTAAACTTGACTACACATGAACTGAATTACAAAAAAGAACAGGGTCTCAAATTTAGAAAACCAACTAGTGCTTGCTTATGGGGAAAGGTGCGTTGGGGTGGTGCATAAAACCAGAGACTGAAATTAGCACAGATAACTTTCCATAAGCCAAATATGTAATAGACAAGACCTACTCCTTGCTCAAAGAAATGGACTCAACACCACATATTCAACGCCTAGGAATATACCTGACTAGGAAGAATCTTAAAACCCATGGATATATATGTCTCCGTAAGAGAATCAAGCGTGTGTACAGCGGCCGATACGCAGCAGTGAAAATCCGATAAATCCCATTATCAAAATAAATTTCGAAAACAAAACACAAAGACAGTGAAATAGAGAGCAATTCTTAAATAATTCACTCAGGGCATGTGATGCAACCGGGATTGACCACATCTACACCCAGAGCTGGTTGAGACATAAGGCTGGACACTTCTGGCTGATAGCACTGGTGAGTTTCGGTGAGCAAATGCAGACCCTTTAAAGTCATACTGCATGGTACCCATTCCTTGGGTCCCACTCTCCAGGTTCAAGGCATTCTTCCTCCAGCTAAAACATGCATGGGAAACCCAGAGTATCGTCCACCGTGTGATTGGGAAACGATTTAAAATGCATCTCAGTTTTCGTATCCTGGTCCTCGGGTTTACCATTCCAGATGCTTTACTAACACTCTCCCCGCTTGGAGAGTCAGTGCCTTTAACCTCCTGTTTGGCACAGCTTGCCATTTCTTTGCAAGATGAACAGGAATAGGGAGAACCAATGAGAGACTAGCTGTAGGTGTCTGCACGGGCAAATGTAACGCTCATTGCCCACCAGGAAGAGGAATTAAACAAAGGCTCAGTGTGCCCTGCTGGAAACAGATTAGGGCCTGAAGCAATCCTGCGGTTTTGTGCCCAGCTCACAAGAAAGCGAGTTGAAGAAAGGAGCTCAGGGGCACTGTACTTCACAAACCTGCAGAGTTATAAATGACAGCTATCCTCCAAAAATATATTGAAGTAAGCCTGCGAAGGGGACTTGAAAGCGGGGCTGAATTTCAGGAAAACGATTGCAGGGGGTAGACTGGAATTGCCCTGAAAGCATAGGAAAAGAGGCACAACGTCGACAATGATGCGCTTGGCCAAAAAGGGCGTATGCGTTTTTTCCTGAATATATTCAGGAAAAAACGCATACGCCCTTTTTGGCCAACCAAGCAAGCCTGTAAAGGAAATCTGCACTACAATGAAATCTCACTGCCCCCCCGGGCAAAAGAACCATCTGAAAAAAGTGTAAAATCCAGAAAGGTAGGACAGGATATGGAGAACAGGGAGCCTTGTTATGCTGATTGGCAGGATGTAAATTGCCAGCAGCCACCCTGGAGAAGTGTATGGTGTTTCCTGAAACACGTAAGAAACAAAGCAACACAGCCTATGGCACTTCCACTTATGGTCCTATAGCTTACGGAAATTAAAATCAAAAACAGACAGCCACCCCAATATTTGGGACGGCTGTGTTCACAAGAAGCTCGTCTACAGTATCAGGTAAATATCCCAGAAAGCAAAAAATGGATAAAGAAGTTGTGGCACGTACGTGCAATGCAATATCACTCAGCAATGAAATCTGTGTTATCAGGCCCGTAGCGGCATAGTGAGTGGATGCAGGTACGGTGATTCTACGTGAACTACGTCACACAGAAAAAGAAACATCATAAGATATCACTAATACACGGAATGTAAACTTGACTACACATGAACTGAATTACAAAACAGAACAGGGTCTCAAATTTAGAAAACCGACTAGTGCTTGCTTATGGGGAAAGGTGCGTTGGAGTGCTGCATAAAACCAGAGACTGAAATTAGCACAGATAACATTCCATAAGCCAAATATGTAATAGACAAGACCTACTCCTTGCTCAACGAAATGGACTCAACACCACATATTCAACGCCTAGGAATATACCTGACTAGGAAGAATCTTAAAACCCATGGATATATATGTCTCCATAAGAGAATCAACCGTGTGTACAGCGGCGGAAATGCAGCAGTGAAAATCCGATAAATCCCATTATCAAAATAAATTTCGAAAACAAAACACAAAGACAGTGAAATAGAGAGCAATTCTTAACTAATTCACTCAGGGCATGTGATGCAACCGGGATTGACCACATCTACACCCAGAGCTGGTTGAGACATAAGGCTGGACACTTCAGGCTGATAGCACTGGTGAGTTTCGGTGAGCAAATGCAGATCCTTTGAAGTCATACTGCATGGTACCCATTCCATGGGTTCCAACTCTCCAGGTTCAAGGCATTCTTCCTCCAGCTAAAACAAGCATGGGAAACCCAGAGTATCGTCCACCGTGTCATTGGGAAACGATTTAAAATGCATCTCAGTTTTCGTATCCTGGTCCTCGGGTTCACCATTCCAGATGCTTTACTAACACTCTCCCCGCTTGGAGAGTCAGTGCCTTTAACCTCCTGTTTTGCACAGCTTGCCATTTCTGTGCAAGATGAACAGGAATAGGGAGAACCAATGAGAGACTAGCTGTAGGTGTCTGCACGGGCAAATGTAACGCTCATTGCCCACCAGGAAGAGGAATTAAACAAAGGCTCAGTGTGCCCTGCTGGAAACAGATTAGGGCCTGAAGCAATCCTGCGGTTTTGTGCCCAGCTCACAAGAAAGCGAGTTTAAGAAAGGAGCTCAGGGACACTGTACTTCACAAACCTGCAGAGTTATAAATGACAGCTATCCTCCAAAAATATATTGAAGTAAGCCTGCGAAGGGGACTTGAAAGCGGGGCTGAATTTCAGGAAAACGATTGCAGGGGGTAGACTGGAATTGCCCTGAAAGCATAGGAAAAGAGGCACAACGTCGACAATGATGCACTTGGCCAAAAAGGGCGTATGAGTTTTTTCCTGAATATATTCAGGAAAAAACGCATACGCCCTTTTTGGCCAACCAAGCAAGCCTGTAAAGGAAATCTGCACTACAATGAAATCTCACTGCCCCCCCGGGCAAAAGGGCCATCTGAAAAAAGTGTAAAATCCAGAAAGGTAGGACAGGATATGGAGAACAGGGAGCCTTGTTATGCTAATTGGCAGGATGTAAATTGCCAGCAGCCACCCTGGAGAAGTGTATGGTGTTTCCTGAAACACGTAACAAACAAAGCAAAACAGCCAATGGCACTTCCACTTATGGTCCTATAGCTTACGGAAATTAAAATCAAAAACAGACAGCCACCCCAATATTTGGGACGGCTGTGTTCACAAGAAGCTCGTCTACAGTATCAGGTAAATATCCCAGAAAGCAAAAAATGGATAAAGAAGTTGTGGCACGTACGTACAATGCAATATCACTCAGCAATGAAATCTGTGTCATCAGGCCCGTAGCGGCATAGTGAGTGGATGCAGGTACGGTGATTCTACGTGAACTACGTCACACAGAAAAAGAAACATCATAAGATATCACTAATAAACGGAATGTAAACTTGACTACACATGAACTGAATTACAAAAAAGAACAGGGTCTCAAATTTAGAAAACCAACTAGTGCTTGCTTATGGGGAAAGGTGCGTTGGGGTGGTGCATAAAACCAGAGACTGAAATTAGCACAGATAACTTTCCATAAGCCAAATATGTAATAGACAAGACCTACTCCTTGCTCAACGAAATGGACCCAACACCACATATTCAACGCCTAGGAATATACCTGACTAGGAAGAATCTTAAAACCCATGGATATATATGTCTCCATAAGAGAATCAAGGGTGTGTACAGCGGCCGAAAGGCAGCAGTGAAAATCCGATAAATCCCATTATCAAAATAAATTTCGAAAACAAAACACAAAGACAGTGAAATAGAGAGCAATTCTTAAATAATTCACTCAGGGCATGAGATGCATCCGGGATTGACCACATCTACACCCAGAGCTGGTTGAGACATAAGGCTGGACACTTCAGGCTGATAGCATTGTTGAGTTTCGGTGAGCAAATGCAGACCCTTTGAAGTCATATTGCATGGTACCCATTCCATGGGTCCCAACTCTCCAGGTTCAAGGCATTCTTCCTCCAGCTAAAACATGCATGGGAAACCCAGAGTATCGTCCACCGTGTGATTGGGAAACGATTTAAAATGCATCTCAGTTTTCGTATCCTAGTCCTCGGGTTCACCATTCCAGATGCTTTACTAACACTCTCCCCGCTTGGAGAGTCAGTGCCTTTAACCTCCTGTTTGGCACAGCTTGCCATTTCTGTGCAAGATGAACAGGAATAGGGAGAACCAATGAGAGACTAGCTGTAGGTGTCTGCACCGGCAAATGTAACGCTCATTGCCCACCAGGAAGAGGAATTAAACAAAGGCTCAGTGTGCCCTGCTGGAAACAGATTACGGCCTGAAGCAATCCTGCGGTTTTGTGCCCAAATCACAAGAAAGCGAGTTGAAGAAAGGAGCTCAGGGGCACTGTACTTCACAAACCTGCAGAGTTATAAATGACAGCTATCCTCCAAAAATATATTGAAGTAAGCCTGCGAAGGGGACTTGAAAGCGGGGCTGAATTTCAGGAAAACGATTGCAGGGGGTAGACTGGAATTGCCCTGAAAGCATAGGAAAAGAGGCACAACGTCGACAATGATGCACTTGGCCAAAAAGGGCGTATGCGTTTTTTCCTGAATATATTTAGGAAAAAACGCATACGCCCTTTTTGGCCAACCAAGCAAGCCTGTAAAGGAAATCTGCACTACAATGAAATCTCACTGCCCCCCCGGGCAAAAGGGCCATCTGAAAAAAGTGTAAAATCCAGAAAGGTAGGACAGGATATGGAGAACAGGGAGCCTTGTTATGCTGATTGGCAGGATGTAAATTGCCAGCAGCCACCCTGGAGAAGTGTATGGTGTTTCCTGAAACACGTAAGAAACAAAGCAACACAGCCTATGGCACTTCCACTTATGGTCCTATAGCTTACGGAAATTAAAATCAAAAACAGACAGCCACCCCAATATTTGGGACGGCTGTGTTCACAAGAAGCTCGTCTACAGTATCAGGTAAATATCCCAGAAAGCAAAAAATGGATAAAGAAGTTGTGGCATGTACGTACAATGCAATATCACTCAGCAATGAAATCTGTGTCATCAGGCCCGAAGCGGCATAGTGAGTGGATGCAGGTACGGTGATTCTACGTGAACTACGTCACACAGAAAAAGAAACATCATAAGATATCACTAATACACGGAATGTAAACTTGACTACACATGAACTGAATTACAAAACAGAACAGGGTCTCAAATTTAGAAAACCAACTAGTGCTTGTTTATGGGGAAAGGTGCCTTGGGGTGCTGCATAAAACCAGAGACTGAAATTAGCACAGATAACTTTCCATAAGCCAAATATGTAATAGACAAGACCTACTCCTTGCTCAACGAAATGGACCCAACACCACATATTCAACGCCTAGGAATATACCTGACTAGGAAGAATCTTAAAACCCATGGATATATATGTCTCCGTAAGAGAAACAAGCGTGTGTACAGCGGCCGAAACGCAGCAGTGAAAATCCGATAAATCCCATTATCAAAATAAATTTCGAAAACAAAACACAAAGACAGTGAAATAGAGAGCAATTCTTAAATAATTCACTCAGGGCATGTGATGCAACAGGGATTGACCACATCTACACCCAGAGCTTGTTGAGACATAAGGCTGGACACTTCAGGCTGATAGCACTGGTGAGTTTCGGTGAGCAAATGCAGACCCTTTGAAGTCATACTGCATGGTACCCATTCCATGGGTCCCAACTCTCCAGGTTCAAGGCATTCTTCCTCCAGCTAAAACATGCATGGGAAACCCAGAGTATCGTCCACCGTGTGATTGGGAAACGATTTAAAATGCATCTCAGTTTTCGTATCCTGGTCCTCGGGTTCACCATTCCAGATGCTTTACTAACACTCTCCCTGCTTGGAGAGTCAGTGCCTTTAAACTCCTGTTTGGCACAGCTTGCCATTTCTGTGCAAGATGAACAGTAATAGGGAGAACCAATGAGAGACTAGCTGTAGGTGTCTGCACGGGCAAACGTAACGCTCATTTCCCACCAGGAAGAGGAATTAACCAAAGGCTCAGCATGCCCTGCCGGAAACAGATTAGGGCCTGAAGCAATCCTGCGGTTTTGTGCCCAGCTCACAAGAAAGCGAGTTTAAGAAAGGAGCTCAGGGGCACTGTACTTCACAAACCTGCAGAGTTATAAATGACAGCTATCCTCCAAAAATATATTGAAGTAAGCCTGCGAAGGGGACTTGAAAGCGGGGCAGAATTTCAGGAAAACGATTGCAGGTGGTAGACTGGAATTGCCCTGAAAGCATAGGAAAAGAGGCAGAACGTCGACAGTGATGCACTTGGCCAAAAAGGGCGTATGCGTTTTTTCCTGAATATATTCAGGAAAAAACGCATACGCACTTTTTGGCCAACCAAGCAAGCCTGTAAAGGAAATCTGCACTACAATGAAGTCTCACTGCCCCCCGGGCAAAAGGGCCATCTGAGAAAAGTGTAAAATCCAGAAATGTAGGACAGGATATGGAGAACAGGGAGCCTTGTTATGCTGATTGGCAGGATGTAAATTGCCAGCAGCCACCATGGAGAAGTGTATGGTGTTTCCTGAAACACGTAACAAACAAAGCAACACAGCCTATGGCACTTCCACTTATGGTCCTATAGCTTACGGAAATTAAAATCAAAAACAGACAACCACCCCAATATTTGGGACGGCTGTGTTCACAAGAAGCTCGTCTACAGTATCAGGTAAATATCCCAGAAAGCAAAAATTGGATAAAGAAGTTGTGGCACGTACGTACAATGCAATATCACTCAGCAATGAAATCTGTGTCATCAGGCCCGTAGCGGCATAGTGAGTGGATGCAGGTACGGTGATTCTACGTGAACTACGTCACACAGAAAAAGAAACATCATAAGATATCACTAATACACGGAATGTAAACTTGACTACACATGAACTGAATTACAAAACAGAACAGGGTCTCAAATTTAGAAAACCAACTAGTGCTTGTTTATGGGGAAAGGTGCCTTGGGGTGCTGCATAAAACCAGAGACTGAAATTAGCACAGATAACTTTCCATAAGCCAAATATGTAATAGACAAGACCTACTCCTTGCTCAAAGAAATGGACCCAACACCACATATTCAACGCCTAGGAATATACCTGACTAGGAAGAATCTTAAAACCCATGGATATATATGTCTCCGTAAGAGAATCAAGCGTGTGTACAGCGGCCGAAACGCAGCAGTGAAAATCCGATAAATCCCATTATCAAAATAAATTTCGAAAACAAAACACAAAGACAGTGAAATAGAGAGCAATTCTTAAATAATTCACTCAGGGCATGTGATGCAACCGGGATTGACCACATCTACACCCAGAGCTTGTTGAGACATAAGGCTGGACACTTCAGGCTGATAGCACTGGTGAGTTTCGGTGAGCAAATGCAGACCCTTTGAAGTCATACTGCATGGTACCCATTCCATGGGTCCCAACTCTCCAGGTTCAAGGCATTCTTCCTCCAGCTAAAACATGCATGGGAAACCCAGAGTATCGTCCACCGTGTGATTGGGAAACGATTTAAAATGCATCTCAGTTTTCGTATCCTGGTCCTCGGGTTCACCATTCCAGATGCTTTACTAACACTCTCCCTGCTTGGAGAGTCAGTGCCTTTAACCTCCTGTTTGTCACAGCTTGCCATTTCTGTGCAAGATGAACAGGAATAGGGAGAACCAATGAGAGACTAGCTGTAGGTGTCTGCACGGGCAAACGTAACGCTCATTTCCCACCAGGAAGAGGAATTAACCAAAGGCTCAGCATGCCCTGCCGGAAACAGATTAGGGCCTGAGGCAATCCTGCGGTTTTGTGCCCAGCTCACAAGAAAGCGAGTTGAAGAAAGGAGCTCAGGGGCACTGTACTTCAGAAACCTGCAGAGTTATAAATGACAGCTATCCTCCAAAAATATATTGAAGCAAGCCTGCGAAGGGGACTTAAAAGCGGGGCAGAATTTCAGGAAAACGATTGCAGGTGGTAGACTGGAATTGCCCTGAAAGCATAGGAAAAGAGGCAGAACGTCGACAGTGATGCACTTGGCCAAAAAGGGCGTATGCGTTTTTTCCTGAATATATTCAGGAAAAAACGCATACGCACTTTTTGGCCAACCAAGCAAGCCTGTAAAGGAAATCTGCACTACAATGAAGTCTCACTGCCCCCCGGGCAAAAGGGCCATCTGAGAAAAGTGTAAAATCCAGAAATGTAGGACAGGATATGGAGAACAGGGAGCCTTGTTATGCTGATTGGCAGGATGTAAATTGCCAGCAGCCACCATGGAGAAGTGTATGGTGTTTCCTGAAACACGTAACAAACAAAGCAACACAGCCTATGGCACTTCCACTTATGGTCCTATAGCTTACGGAAATTAAAATCAAAAACAGACAACCACCCCAATATTTGGGACGGCTGTGTTCACAAGAAGCTCGTCTACAGTATCAGGTAAATATCCCAGAAAGCAAAAATTGGATAAAGAAGTTGTGGCACGTACGTACAATGCAATATCACTCAGCAATGAAATCTGTGTCATCAGGCCCGTAGCGGCATAGTGAGTGGATGCAGGTACGGTGATTCTACGTGAACTACGTCACACAGAAAAAGAAACATCATAAGATATCACTAATACACGGAATGTAAACTTGACTACACATGAACTGAATTACAAAACAGAACAGGGTCTCAAATTTAGAAAACCAACTAGTGCTTGTTTATGGGGAAAGGTGCCTTGGGGTGCTGCATAAAACCAGAGACTGAAATTAGCACAGATAACTTTCCATAAGCCAAATATGTAATAGACAAGACCTACTCCTTGCTCAACGAAATGGACCCAACACCACATATTCAACGCCTAGGAATATACCTGACTAGGAAGAATCTTAAAACCCATGGATATATATGTCTCCGTAAGAGAATCAAGCGTGTGTACAGCGGCCGAAACGCAGCAGTGAAAATCCGATAAATCCCATTATCAAAATAAATTTCGAAAACAAAACACAAAGACAGTGAAATAGAGAGCAATTCTTAAATAATTCACTCAGGGCATGTGATGCAACCGGGATTGACCACATCTACACCCAGAGCTTGTTGAGACATAAGGCTGGACACTTCAGGCTGATAGCACTGGTGAGTTTCGGTGAGCAAATGCAGACCCTTTGAAGTCATACTGCATGGTACCCATTCCATGGGTCCCAACTCTCCAGGTTCAAGGCATTCTTCCTCCAGCTAAAACATGCATGGGAAACCCAGAGTATCGTCCACCGTGTGATTGGGAAACGATTTAAAATGCATCTCAGTTTTCGTATCCTGGTCCTCGGGTTCACCATTCCAGATGCTTTACTAACACTCTCCCTGCTTGGAGAGTCAGTGCCTTTAACCTCCTGTTTGGCACAGCTTGCCATTTCTGTGCAAGATGAACAGGAATAGGGAGAACCAATGAGAGACTAGCTGTAGGTGTCTGCACGGGCAAACGTAACGCTCATTTCCCACCAGGAAGAGGAATTAACCAAAGGCTCAGCATGCCCTGCCGGAAACAGATTAGGGCCTGAAGCAATCCTGCGGTTTTGTGCCCAGCTCACAAGAAAGCGAGTTGAAGAAAGGAGCTCAGGGGCACTGTACTTCACAAACCTGCAGAGTTATAAATGACAGCTATCCTCCAAAAATATATTGAAGTAAGCCTGCGAAGGGGACTTTAAAGCGGGGCAGAATTTCAGGAAAACGATTGCAGGTGGTAGACTGGAATTGCCCTGAAAGCATAGGAAAAGAGGCAGAACGTCGACAGTGATGCACTTGGCCAAAAAGGGCGTATGCGTTTTTTCCTGAATATATTCAGGAAAAAACGCATACGCACTTTTTGGCCAACCAAGCAAGCCTGTAAAGGAAATCTGCACTACAATGAAGTCTCACTGCCCCCAGGGCAAAAGGGCCATCTGAGAAAAGTGTAAAATCCAGAAATGTAGGACAGGATATGGAGAACAGGGAGCCTTGTTATGCTGATTGGCAGGATGTAAATTGCCAGCAGCCACCATGGAGAAGTGTATGGTGTTTCCTGAAACACGTAACAAACAAAGCAACACAGCCTATGGCACTTCCACTTATGGTCCTATAGCTTACGGAAATTAAAATCAAAAACAGACAACCACCCCAATATTTGGGACGGCTGTGTTCACAAGAAGCTCGTCTACAGTATCAGGTAAATATCCCAGAAAGCAAAAATTGGATAAAGAAGTTGTGGCACGTACGTACAATGCAATATCACTCAGCAATGAAATCTGTGTCATCAGGCCCGTAGCGGCATAGTGAGTGGATGCAGGTACGGTGATTCTACGTGAACTACGTCACACAGAAAAAGAAACATCATAAGATATCACTAATACACGGAATGTAAACTTGACTACACATGAACTGAATTACAAAACAGAACAGGGTCTCAAATTTAGAAAATCAACTAGTGCTTGCTTATGGGGAAAGGTGCCTTGGGGTGCTGCATAAAACCAGAGACTGAAATTAGCACAGATAACTTTCCATAAGCCAAATATGTAATAACAAGACCTACTCCTTGCTCAACGAAATGGACCCAACACCACATATTCAACGCCTAGGAATATACCTGACTAGGAAGAATCTTAAAACCCATGGATATATATGTCTCCATAAGAGAATCAATCGTGTGTACAGCGGCTGAAACGCAGCAGTGAAAATCCGATAAATCCCATTATCAAAATAAATTTCGAAAACAAAACACAAAGAAAGTGAAATAGAGAGCAATTCTTAAATAATTCACTCAGGGCATGTGATGCAACCGGGATTGACCACATCTACACCCAGAGCTGGTTGAGACATAAGGCTGGACACTTCAGGCTGATAGCATTGGTGAGTTTCGGTGAGCAAATGCAGACCCTTTGAAGTCATACTGCATGGTACCCATTCCATGGGTCCCAACTCTCCAGGTTCAAGGGATTCTTCCTCCAGCTAAAACATGCATGGGAAACACAGAGTATCGTCCACCGTGTGATTGGGAAACGATTTAAAATGCATCTCAGTTTTCATATCCTGGTCCTCGGGTTCACCATTCCAGATGCTTTACTAACACTCTCCCCGCTTGGAGAGTCAGTGCCTTTAACCTCCTGTTTGGCACAGCTTGCCATTTCTGTGCAAGATGAACAGGAATAGGGAGAACCAATGAGAGACTAGCTGTAGGTGTCTGCATGGGCAAATGTAACGCTCATTGCCCACCAGGAAGAGGAATTAAATAAAGGCTCAGTGTGCCCTCCTGGAAACAGATTAGGGCCTGAAGCAATCCTGCGGTTTTGTGCACAGCTCACAAGAAAGCGAGTTGAAGAACGGAGCTCAGAGGCACTGTAATTCACAAACCTGCAGAGTTATAAATTACAGCTATCTTCCAAAAGTATATTGAAGTAAGGCTGCGAAGGGGACTTGAAAGCAGGGCAGAATTTCAGGAAAACGATTGCAGGGGGTGGACTGGAATTGCCCTGAAAGCATAGGAAAAGAGGCACAACGTCGACAATGATGCACTTGGCCAAAAAGGGCGTATGCGTTTTTTCCTGAATATATTTAGGAAAAAACGCATACGCACTTTTTGGCCAAACAAGCAAGCCTGTAAAGGAAATCTGCACTACAATGAAGTCTCACTGCCCCCCGGGCAAGAGGGCCATCTGAAAAAAGTGTAAAATCCAGAAAGGTAGGACAGGATATGGAGAACAGGGAGCCTTGTTATGCTGATTGGCAGGATGTAAATTGCCAACAACCACCCTGGAGAATTGTATGGTGTTTCCTGAAACACGTAAGAAATAATGCAACACAGCCTATGGCAATTGCACTTATGGTCCTATTCCTTAGGGAAATTAAAATCAAAAACAGAGAGCCACCCCAAAGTTTGGGACGGCTGTGTTCCCAAGAAGCTCGTCTACAGTACCAGGTAAATATCCCAGAAAGCAAAAAATGGATAAAGAAGTTGTGGCACGTACGTGCAATGCAATATCACTCAGCAATGAAATCTGTGTCATCAGGCCCGTAGCGGCATAGTGAGTGGATGCAGGTACGGTGATTCTACGTGAACTACGTCACACAGAAAAAGAAACATCATAAGATATCACTAATACACGGAATGTAAACTTGACTACACATGAACTGAATTACAAAACAGAACAGGGTCTCAAATTTAGAAAACCAACTAGTGCTTGCTTATGGGGAAAGGTGCCTTGGGGTGCTGCATAAAACCAGAGACTGAAATTAGCACAGATAACATTCCATAAGCCAAATATGTAATAGACAAGACCTACTCCTTGCTCAACGAAATGGACTCAACACCACATATTCAACGCCTAGGAATATACCTGACTAGGAAGAATCTTAAAACCCATGGATATATATGTCTCCGTAAGAGAATCAAGCATGTGTACAGCGGCCGAAACGCAGCAGTGAAAATCCAATAAATCCCATTATCAAAATAAATTTCGAAAACAAAACACAAAGACAGTGAAATAGAGAGCAATTCTTAACTAATTCACTCAGGGCATGTGATGCAACCGGGATTGACCACATCTACACCCAGAGCTGGTTGAGACATAAGGCTGGACACTTCAGGCTGATAGCATTGGTGAGTTTCGGTGAGCAAATGCAGACCCTTTGAATTCATACTGCATGGTACCTATTCCATGGGTCCCAACTCTTCAGGTTCAAGGGATTCTTCCTCCAGCTAAAACATGCATGGGAACCTCACAGTATGGTCCACAGTGTGATTGGGAAACGATTTAAAATGCATCTCAGTTTTCGTATCCTGGTCCTCGGGTTCACCATTCCAGATGCTTTACTAACACTCTCCCTGCTTGGAGAGTCAGTGCCTTTAACCTCCTGTTTGGCACAGCTTGCCATTTCTGTGCAAGATGAACAGGAATAGGGAGAACCAATGAGAGACTAGCTGTAGGTGTCTGCACGGGCAAACGTAACGCTCATTTCCCACCAGGAAGAGGAATTAACCAAAGGCTCAGCATGCCCTGCCGGAAACAGATTAGGGCCTGAAGCAATCCTGCGGTTTTGTGCCCAGCTCACAAGAAAGCGAGTTGAAGAAAGGAGCTCAGGGGCACTGTAATTCACAAACCTGCAGAGTTATAAATGACAGCTATCCTCCAAAAATATATTGAAGTAAGCCTGCGAAGGGGACTTGAAAGCGGGGCAGAATTTCAGGAAAACGATTGCAGGGGGTAGACTGGAATTGCCCTGAAAGCATAGGAAAAGAGGCAGAACGTCGACAGTGATGCACTTGGCCAAAAAGGGCTATGCGTTTTTTCCTGAATATATTCAGGAAAAAACTCATACGCACTTTTTGGCCAAAAAGCAAGCCTGTAAAGGAAATCTGCACCACAATGAAGTCTCACTGCCCCCCGGGCAAAAGGGCCATCTGAAAAAAGTGTAAAATCCAGAAATGTAGGAAAGGATATGGAGAACAGGGAGCCTTGTTATGCTGATTGGCAGGATGTAAATTGCCAGCAGCCACCATGGAGAAGTGTATGGTGTTTCCTGAAACACGTAACAAACAAAGCAACACAGCCTATGGCACTTCCACTTATGGTCCTATAGCTTACGGAAATTAAAATCAAAAACAGACAGCCACCCCAATATTTGGGACGGCTGTGTTCACAAGAAGCTCGTCTACAGTATTAGGTAAATATCCCAGAAAGCAAAAATTGGATAAAGAAGTTGTGGCACGTACGTACAATGCAATATCACTCAGCAATGAAATCTGTGTCATCAGGCCCGTAGCGGCATAGTGAGTGGATGCAGGTACGGTGATTTTACGTGAACTACGTCACACAGAAAAAGAAACATCATAAGATATCACTAATACACGGAATGTAAACTTGACTACACATGAACTGAATTACAAAACAGAACAGGGTCTCAAATTTAGAAAACCAACTAGTGCTTGCTTATGGGGAAAGGTGCCTTGGGGTGCTGCATAAAACCAGAGACTGAAATTAGCACAGATAACTTTCCATAGGCCAAATATGTAATAGACAAGACCTACTCCTTGCTCAACGAAATGGACCCAAAACCACATATTCAACGCCTAGGAATATACCTGACTAGGAAGAATCTTAAAACCCATGGATATATATATATGTCTCCGTAAGAGAATCAAGCGTGTGTACAGCGGCCGAAACGCAGCAGTGAAAATCCGATAAATCCCATTATCAAAATAAATTTCGAAAACAAAGCACAAAGACAGTGAAATAGAGAGCAATTCTTAAATAATTCACTCAGGGCATGTGATGCAACCGGGATTGACCACATCTACACCCAGAGCTGGTTGAGACATAAGGCTGGACACTTCAGGCTGATAGCATTGGTGAGTTTCGGTGAGCAAATGCAGACCCTTTGAAGTCATACTGCATGGTACCCATTCCATGGGTCCCAACTCTCCAGGTTCAAGGCATTCTTCCTCCAGTTAAAACATGCATGGTAAACCCAGAGTATCGTCCACCGTGTCATTGGGAAACGATTTAAAATGCATCTCAGTTTTCGTATCCTGGTCCTCGGGTTCACCATTCCAGATGCTTTACTAACACTCTCCCCGCTTGGAGAGTCAGTGCCTTTAACCTCCTCTTTGGCACAGCTTGCCATTTCTGTGCAAGATGAACAGGAATAGGGAGAACCAATGAGAGACTAGCTGTAGGTGTCTGCACGGGCAAATGTAACGCTCATTTCCCACCAGGAAGAGGAATTAAACAAAGGCTCAGTGTGCCCTGCTGGAAACAGATTAGGGCCTGAAGCAATCCTGCGGTTTTGTGCCCAGCTCACAAGAAAGCGAGTTGAAGAAGGAGCTCAGGGGCACTGTAATTCACAAACCTGCATAGTTATAAATGACAGCTATCCTCCAAAAATATATTGAAGTAAGCCTGCGAAGGAGACTTGAAAGCGGGGCAGAATTTCAGGAAAACGATTGCAGGGGGTAGAATGGAATTGCCCTGAAAGCATAGGAAAAGAGGCAGAACGTCGACAATTATGCACTTGGCCAAAAATGGCGTATGCGTTTTTTCCTGAATATATTCAGGAAAACACGCATACGCCCTTTTTGGCCAAACAAGCAAGCCTGTAAAGGAAATCTGCACTACAATGAAGTCTCACTGCCCCCCGGGCAAAAGGGCCATCTGAAAAAAGTGTAAAATCCAGAAAGGTAGGACAGGATATGGAGAACAGGGAGCCTTTTTATGCTGATTGGCAGGATGTAAATTGCCAGCAGCCACCCTGGAGAAGTGTATGGTGTTTCCTGAAACACGTAAAAAACAAAGCAACACAGCCTATGGCACTTCCACTTATGGTCCTATAGCTTACGGAAATTAAAATCAAAAACAGACAGCCACCCCAATATTTGGGACGGCTGTGTTCACAAGAAGCTCGTCTACACTATCAGGTAAATATCCCAGAACGCAAAAAATGGATAAAGAAATTGTGGCACGTACGTGCAATGCAATATCACTCAGCAATGAAATCTGTGTCATCAGGCCCGTAGCGGCATAGTGAGTGGATGCAGGTACGGTGATTCTACGTGAACTACGTCACACAGAAATAGAAACATCATAAGATATCACTAATACACGGAATGTAAACTTGACTACACATGAACTGAATTACAAAACAGAACAGGGTCTCAAATTTAGAAAACCAACTAGTGCTTGCTTATGGGGAAAGGTGCGTTGGGGTGCTGAATAAAACCAGAGACTGAAATTAGCACAGATAACATTCCATAAGCCAAATATGTAATAGACAAGACCTACTCCTTGCTCAACGAAATGGACTCAACACCACATATTCAACGCCTAGGAATATACCTGACTAGGAAGAATCTTAAAACCCATGGATATATATGTCTCCATAAGAGAATCAACCGTGTGTACAGCGGCGGAAATGCAGCAGTGAAAATCCGATAAATCCCATTATCAAAATAAATTTCGAAAACAAAACACAAAGACAGTGAAATAGAGAGCAATTCTTAAATAATTCACTCAGGGCATGTGATGCAACCGGGATTGACCACATCTACACCCAGAGCTGGTTGAGACATAAGGCTGGACACTTCAGGCTGATAGCACTGGTGAGTTTCGGTGAGCAAATGCAGACCCTTTGAAGTCATACTGCATGGTACCCATTCCATGGGTTCCAACTCTCCAGGTTCAAGGCATTCTTCCTCCAGCTAAAACATGCATGGGAAACCCAGAGTATCGTCCACCGTGTGATTGGGAAACGATTTAAAATGCATCTCAGTTTTCATATCCTGGTCCTCGGGTTCACCATTCCAGATGCTTTACTAACACTCTCCCCGCTTGGAGAGTCAGTGCCTTTAACCTCCTGTTTGGCACAGCTTGCCATTTCTGTGCAAGATGAACAGGAATAGGGAGAACCAATGAGAGACTAGCTGTAGGTGTCTGCATGGGCAAATGTAACGCTCATTGCCCACCAGGAAGAGGAATTAAATAAAGGCTCAGTGTGCCCTCCTGGAAACAGATTAGGGCCTGAAGCAATCCTGCGGTTTTGTGCACAGCTCACAAGAAAGCGAGTTGAAGAACGGAGCTCAGAGGCACTGTAATTCACAAACCTGCAGAGTTATAAATTACAGCTATCTTCCAAAAGTATATTGAAGTAAGGCTGCGAAGGGGACTTGAAAGCAGGGCAGAATTTCAGGAAAACGATTGCAGGGGGTGGACTGGAATTGCCCTGAAAGCATAGGAAAAGAGGCACAACGTCGACAATGATGCACTTGGCCAAAAAGGGCGTATGCGTTTTTTCCTGAATATATTTAGGAAAAAACGCATACGCACTTTTTGGCCAAACAAGCAAGCCTGTAAAGGAAATCTGCACTACAATGAAGTCTCACTGCCCCCCGGGCAAGAGGGCCATCTGAAAAAAGTGTAAAATCCAGAAAGGTAGGACAGGATATGGAGAACAGGGAGCCTTGTTATGCTGATTGGCAGGATGTAAATTGCCAACAACCACCCTGGAGAATTGTATGGTGTTTCCTGAAACACGTAAGAAATAATGCAACACAGCCTATGGCAATTGCACTTATGGTCCTATTCCTTAGGGAAATTAAAATCAAAAACAGAGAGCCACCCCAAAGTTTGGGACGGCTGTGTTCCCAAGAAGCTCGTCTACAGTACCAGGTAAATATCCCAGAAAGCAAAAAATGGATAAAGAAGTTGTGGCACGTACGTGCAATGCAATATCACTCAGCAATGAAATCTGTGTCATCAGGCCCGTAGCGGCATAGTGAGTGGATGCAGGTACGGTGATTCTACGTGAACTACGTCACACAGAAAAAGAAACATCATAAGATATCACTAATACACGGAATGTAAACTTGACTACACATGAACTGAATTACAAAACAGAACAGGGTCTCAAATTTAGAAAACCAACTAGTGCTTGCTTATGGGGAAAGGTGCCTTGGGGTGCTGCATAAAACCAGAGACTGAAATTAGCACAGATAACATTCCATAAGCCAAATATGTAATAGACAAGACCTACTCCTTGCTCAACGAAATGGACTCAACACCACATATTCAACGCCTAGGAATATACCTGACTAGGAAGAATCTTAAAACCCATGGATATATATGTCTCCGTAAGAGAATCAAGCATGTGTACAGCGGCCGAAACGCAGCAGTGAAAATCCAATAAATCCCATTATCAAAATAAATTTCGAAAACAAAACACAAAGACAGTGAAATAGAGAGCAATTCTTAACTAATTCACTCAGGGCATGTGATGCAACCGGGATTGACCACATCTACACCCAGAGCTGGTTGAGACATAAGGCTGGACACTTCAGGCTGATAGCATTGGTGAGTTTCGGTGAGCAAATGCAGACCCTTTGAATTCATACTGCATGGTACCTATTCCATGGGTCCCAACTCTTCAGGTTCAAGGGATTCTTCCTCCAGCTAAAACATGCATGGGAACCTCACAGTATGGTCCACAGTGTGATTGGGAAACGATTTAAAATGCATCTCAGTTTTCGTATCCTGGTCCTCGGGTTCACCATTCCAGATGCTTTACTAACACTCTCCCTGCTTGGAGAGTCAGTGCCTTTAACCTCCTGTTTGGCACAGCTTGCCATTTCTGTGCAAGATGAACAGGAATAGGGAGAACCAATGAGAGACTAGCTGTAGGTGTCTGCACGGGCAAACGTAACGCTCATTTCCCACCAGGAAGAGGAATTAACCAAAGGCTCAGCATGCCCTGCCGGAAACAGATTAGGGCCTGAAGCAATCCTGCGGTTTTGTGCCCAGCTCACAAGAAAGCGAGTTGAAGAAAGGAGCTCAGGGGCACTGTAATTCACAAACCTGCAGAGTTATAAATGACAGCTATCCTCCAAAAATATATTGAAGTAAGCCTGCGAAGGGGACTTGAAAGCGGGGCAGAATTTCAGGAAAACGATTGCAGGGGGTAGACTGGAATTGCCCTGAAAGCATAGGAAAAGAGGCAGAACGTCGACAGTGATGCACTTGGCCAAAAAGGGCTATGCGTTTTTTCCTGAATATATTCAGGAAAAAACTCATACGCACTTTTTGGCCAAAAAGCAAGCCTGTAAAGGAAATCTGCACCACAATGAAGTCTCACTGCCCCCCGGGCAAAAGGGCCATCTGAAAAAAGTGTAAAATCCAGAAATGTAGGAAAGGATATGGAGAACAGGGAGCCTTGTTATGCTGATTGGCAGGATGTAAATTGCCAGCAGCCACCATGGAGAAGTGTATGGTGTTTCCTGAAACACGTAACAAACAAAGCAACACAGCCTATGGCACTTCCACTTATGGTCCTATAGCTTACGGAAATTAAAATCAAAAACAGACAGCCACCCCAATATTTGGGACGGCTGTGTTCACAAGAAGCTCGTCTACAGTATTAGGTAAATATCCCAGAAAGCAAAAATTGGATAAAGAAGTTGTGGCACGTACGTACAATGCAATATCACTCAGCAATGAAATCTGTGTCATCAGGCCCGTAGCGGCATAGTGAGTGGATGCAGGTACGGTGATTTTACGTGAACTACGTCACACAGAAAAAGAAACATCATAAGATATCACTAATACACGGAATGTAAACTTGACTACACATGAACTGAATTACAAAACAGAACAGGGTCTCAAATTTAGAAAACCAACTAGTGCTTGCTTATGGGGAAAGGTGCCTTGGGGTGCTGCATAAAACCAGAGACTGAAATTAGCACAGATAACTTTCCATAGGCCAAATATGTAATAGACAAGACCTACTCCTTGCTCAACGAAATGGACCCAAAACCACATATTCAACGCCTAGGAATATACCTGACTAGGAAGAATCTTAAAACCCATGGATATATATATATGTCTCCGTAAGAGAATCAAGCGTGTGTACAGCGGCCGAAACGCAGCAGTGAAAATCCGATAAATCCCATTATCAAAATAAATTTCGAAAACAAAGCACAAAGACAGTGAAATAGAGAGCAATTCTTAAATAATTCACTCAGGGCATGTGATGCAACCGGGATTGACCACATCTACACCCAGAGCTGGTTGAGACATAAGGCTGGACACTTCAGGCTGATAGCATTGGTGAGTTTCGGTGAGCAAATGCAGACCCTTTGAAGTCATACTGCATGGTACCCATTCCATGGGTCCCAACTCTCCAGGTTCAAGGCATTCTTCCTCCAGTTAAAACATGCATGGTAAACCCAGAGTATCGTCCACCGTGTCATTGGGAAACGATTTAAAATGCATCTCAGTTTTCGTATCCTGGTCCTCGGGTTCACCATTCCAGATGCTTTACTAACACTCTCCCCGCTTGGAGAGTCAGTGCCTTTAACCTCCTCTTTGGCACAGCTTGCCATTTCTGTGCAAGATGAACAGGAATAGGGAGAACCAATGAGAGACTAGCTGTAGGTGTCTGCACGGGCAAATGTAACGCTCATTTCCCACCAGGAAGAGGAATTAAACAAAGGCTCAGTGTGCCCTGCTGGAAACAGATTAGGGCCTGAAGCAATCCTGCGGTTTTGTGCCCAGCTCACAAGAAAGCGAGTTGAAGAAGGAGCTCAGGGGCACTGTAATTCACAAACCTGCATAGTTATAAATGACAGCTATCCTCCAAAAATATATTGAAGTAAGCCTGCGAAGGAGACTTGAAAGCGGGGCAGAATTTCAGGAAAACGATTGCAGGGGGTAGAATGGAATTGCCCTGAAAGCATAGGAAAAGAGGCAGAACGTCGACAATTATGCACTTGGCCAAAAATGGCGTATGCGTTTTTTCCTGAATATATTCAGGAAAACACGCATACGCCCTTTTTGGCCAAACAAGCAAGCCTGTAAAGGAAATCTGCACTACAATGAAGTCTCACTGCCCCCCGGGCAAAAGGGCCATCTGAAAAAAGTGTAAAATCCAGAAAGGTAGGACAGGATATGGAGAACAGGGAGCCTTTTTATGCTGATTGGCAGGATGTAAATTGCCAGCAGCCACCCTGGAGAAGTGTATGGTGTTTCCTGAAACACGTAAAAAACAAAGCAACACAGCCTATGGCACTTCCACTTATGGTCCTATAGCTTACGGAAATTAAAATCAAAAACAGACAGCCACCCCAATATTTGGGACGGCTGTGTTCACAAGAAGCTCGTCTACACTATCAGGTAAATATCCCAGAACGCAAAAAATGGATAAAGAAATTGTGGCACGTACGTGCAATGCAATATCACTCAGCAATGAAATCTGTGTCATCAGGCCCGTAGCGGCATAGTGAGTGGATGCAGGTACGGTGATTCTACGTGAACTACGTCACACAGAAATAGAAACATCATAAGATATCACTAATACACGGAATGTAAACTTGACTACACATGAACTGAATTACAAAACAGAACAGGGTCTCAAATTTAGAAAACCAACTAGTGCTTGCTTATGGGGAAAGGTGCGTTGGGGTGCTGAATAAAACCAGAGACTGAAATTAGCACAGATAACATTCCATAAGCCAAATATGTAATAGACAAGACCTACTCCTTGCTCAACGAAATGGACTCAACACCACATATTCAACGCCTAGGAATATACCTGACTAGGAAGAATCTTAAAACCCATGGATATATATGTCTCCATAAGAGAATCAACCGTGTGTACAGCGGCGGAAATGCAGCAGTGAAAATCCGATAAATCCCATTATCAAAATAAATTTCGAAAACAAAACACAAAGACAGTGAAATAGAGAGCAATTCTTAAATAATTCACTCAGGGCATGTGATGCAACCGGGATTGACCACATCTACACCCAGAGCTGGTTGAGACATAAGGCTGGACACTTCAGGCTGATAGCACTGGTGAGTTTCGGTGAGCAAATGCAGACCCTTTGAAGTCATACTGCATGGTACCCATTCCATGGGTTCCAACTCTCCAGGTTCAAGGCATTCTTCCTCCAGCTAAAACATGCATGGGAAACCCAGAGTATCGTCCACCGTGTCATTGGGAAACGATTTAAAATGCATCTCAGTTTTCGTATCCTGGTCCTCGGGTTCACCATTCCAGATGCTTTACTAACACTCTCCCCGCTTGGAGAGTCAGTGCCTTTAACCTCCTGTTTTGCACAGCTTGCCATTTCTGTGCAAGATGAACAGGAATAGGGAGAACCAATGAGAGACTAGCTGTAGGTGTCTGCACGGGCAAATGTAACGCTCATTGCCCACCAGGAAGAGGAATTAAACAAAGGCTCAGTGTGCCCTGCTGGATACAGATTAGGGCCTGAAGCAATCCTGCGGTTTTGTGCCCGGCTCACAAGAAAGCGAGTTGAAGAAAGGAGCTCAGGGGCACTGTACTTCACAAACCTGCAGAGTTATAAATGACAGCTATCCTCCAAAAATATATTGAAGTAAGCCTGCGAAGGGGACTTGAAAGCGGGGCTGAATTTCAGGAAAACGATTGCAGGGGGTAGACTGGAATTGCCCTGAAAGCATAGGAAAAGAGGCACAACGTCGACAATGATGCACTTGGCCAAAAAGGGCGTATGCGTTTTTTCCTGAATATATTTAGGAAAAAACGCATATGCCCTTTTTGGCCAACCAAGCAAGCCTGTAAAGGAAATCTGCACTACAATGAAATCTCACTGCCCCCACGGGCAAAAGGGCCATCTGAAAAAAGTGTAAAATCCAGAAAGGTAGGACAGGATATGGAGAACAGGGAGCCTTGTTATGCTGATTGGCAGGATGTAAATTGCCAGGAGCCACCCTGGAGAAGTGTATGGTGTTTCCTGAAACACGTAAGAAACAAAGCAACACAGCCTATGGCACTTCCACTTATGGTCCTATAGCTTACGGAAATTAAAATCAAAAACAGACAGCCACCCCAATATTTGGGACGGCTGTGTTCACAAGAAGCTCGTCTACACTATCCGATAAATATCCCAGAAAGCAAAAAATGGATAAAGAAGTTGTGGCACGTACGTACAATGCAATATCACTCAGCAATGAAATCTGTGTCATCAGGCCCGGAGCGGCATAGTGAGTGGATGCAGGTACGGTGATTCTACGTGAACTACGTCACACAGAAAAAGAAACATCATAAGATATCACTAATACACGGAATGTAAACTTGACTACACATGAACTGAATTACAAAAAAGAACAGGGTCTCAAATTTAGAAAACCAACTAGTGCTTGCTTATGGGGAAAGGTGCGTTGGGGTGGTGCATAAAACCAGAGACTGAAATTAGCACAGATAACTTTCCATAAGCCAAATATGTAATAGACAAGACCTACTCCTTGCTCAAAGAAATGGACTCAACACCACATATTCAACGCCTAGGAATATACCTGACTAGGAAGAATCTTAAAACCCATGGATATATATGTCTCCGTAAGAGAATCAAGCGTGAGTACAGCGGCCGATACGCAGCAGTGAAAATCCGATAAATCCCATTATCAAAATAAATTTCGAAAACAAAACACAAAGACAGTGAAATAGAGAGCAATTCTTAAATAATTCACTCAGGGCATGTGATGCAACCGGGATTGACCACATCTACACCCAGAGCTGGTTGAGACATAAGGCTGGACACTTCTGGCTGATAGCACTGGTGAGTTTCGGTGAGCAAATGCAGACCCTTTGAAGTCATACTGCATGGTACCCATTCCTTGGGTCCCACTCTCCAGGTTCAAGGCATTCTTCCTCCAGCTAAAACATGCATGGGAAACCCAGAGTATCGTCCACCGTGTGATTGGGAAACGATTTAAAATGCATCTCAGTTTTCGTATCCTGGTCCTCGGGTTTACCATTCCAGATGCTTTACTAACACTCTCCCCGCTTGGAGAGTCAGTGCCTTTAACCTCCTGTTTGGCACAGCTTGCCATTTCTTTGCAAGATGAACAGGAATAGGGAGAACCAATGAGAGACTAGCTGTAGGTGTCTGCACGGGCAAATGTAACGCTCATTGCCCACCAGGAAGAGGAATTAAACAAAGGCTCAGTGTGCCCTGCTGGAAACAGATTAGGGCCTGAAGCAATCCTGCGGTTTTGTGCCCAGCTCACAAGAAAGCGAGTTGAAGAAAGGAGCTCAGGGGCACTGTACTTCACAAACCTGCAGAGTTATAAATGACAGCTATCCTCCAAAAATATATTGAAGTAAGCCTGCGAAGGGGACTTGAAAGCGGGGCTGAATTTCAGGAAAACGATTGCAGGGGGTAGACTGGAATTGCCCTGAAAGCATAGGAAAAGAGGCACAACGTCGACAATGATGCACTTGGCCAAAAAGGGCGTATGCGTTTTTTCCTGAATATATTCAGGAAAAAACGCATACGCCCTTTTTGGCCAACCAAGCAAGCCTGTAAAGGAAATCTGCACTACAATGAAATCTCACTGCCCCCCCGGGCAAAAGAACCATCTGAAAAAAGTGTAAAATCCAGAAAGGTAGGACAGGATATGGAGAACAGGGAGCCTTGTTATGCTGATTGGCAGGATGTAAATTGCCAGCAGCCACCCTGGAGAAGTGTATGGTGTTTCCTGAAACACGTAAGAAACAAAGCAACACAGCCTACGGCACTTCCACTTATGGTCCTATAGCTTACGGAAATTAAAATCAAAAACAGACAGCCACCCCAATATTTGGGACGGCTGTGTTCACAAGAAGCTCGTCTACAGTATCAGGTAAATATCCCAGAAAGCAAAAAATGGATAAAGAAGTTGTGGCACGTACGTGCAATGCAATATCACTCAGCAATGAAATCTGTGTTATCAGGCCCGTAGCGGCATAGTGAGTGGATGCAGGTACGGTGATTCTACGTGAACTACGTCACACAGAAAAAGAAACATCATAAGATATCACTAATACACGGAATGTAAACTTGACTACACATGAACTGAATTACAAAACAGAACAGGTTCTCAAATTTAGAAAACCGACTAGTGCTTGCTTATGGGGAAAGGTGCGTTGGGGTGCTGCATAAAACCAGAGACTGAAATTAGCACAGATAACATTCCATAAGCCAAATATGTAATAGACAAGACCTACTCCTTGCTCAACGAAATGGACTCAACACCACATATTCAACGCCTAGGAATATACCTGACTAGGAAGAATCTTAAAACCCATGGATATATATGTCTCCATAAGAGAATCAACCGTGTGTACAGCGGCGGAAATGCAGCAGTTAAAATCCGATAAATCCCATTATCAAAATAAATTTCGAAAACAAAACACAAAGACAGTGAAATAGAGAGCAATTCTTAACTAATTCACTCAGGGCATGTGATGCAACCGGGATTGACCACATCTACACCCAGAGCTGGTTGAGACATAAGGCTGGACACTTCAGGCTGATAGCACTGGTGAGTTTCGGTGAGCAAATGCAGACCCTTTGAAGTCATACTGCATGGTACCCATTCCATGGGTTCCAACTCTCCAGGTTCAAGTCATTCTTCCTCCAGCTAAAACATGCATGGGAAACCCAGAGTATCGTCCACCGTGTCATTGGGAAACGATTTAAAATGCATCTCAGTTTTCGTATCCTGGTCCTCGGGTTCACCATTCCAGATGCTTTACTAACACTCTCCCCGCTTGGAGAGTCAGTGCCTTTAACCTCCTGTTTTGCACAGCTTGCCATTTCTGTGCAAGATGAACAGGAATAGGGAGAACCAATGAGAGACTAGCTGTAGGTGTCTGCACGGGCAAATGTAACGCTCATTGCCCACCAGGAAGAGGAATTAAACAAAGGCTCAGTGTGCCCTGCTGGAAACAGATTAGGGCCTGAAGCAATCCTGCGGTTTTGTGCCCAGCTCACAAGAAAGCGAGTTTAAGAAAGGAGCTCAGGGACACTGTACTTCACAAACCTGCAGAGTTATAAATGACAGCTATCCTCCAAAAATATATTGAAGTAAGCCTGCGAAGGGGACTTGAAAGCGGGGCTGAATTTCAGGAAAACGATTGCAGGGGGTAGACTGGAATTGCCCTGAAAGCATAGGAAAATAGGCACAACGTCGACAATGATGCACTTGGCCAAAAAGGGCGTATGAGTTTTTTCCTGAATATATTCAGGAAAAAACGCATACGCCCTTTTTGGCCAACCAAGCAAGCTTGTAAAGGAAATCTGCACTACAATGAAATCTCACTGCCCCCCCGGGCAAAAGGGCCATCTGAAAAAAGTGTAAAATCCAGAAAGGTAGGACAGGATATGGAGAACAGGGAGCCTTGTTATGCTAATTGGCAGGATGTAAATTGCCAGCAGCCACCCTGGAGAAGTGTATGGTGTTTCCTGAAACACGTAACAAACAAAGCAAAACAGCCAATGGCACTTCCACTTATGGTCCTATAGCTTACGGAAATTAAAATCAAAAACAGACAGCCACCCCAATATTTGGGACGGCTGTGTTCACAAGAAGCTCGTCTACAGTATCAGGTAAATATCCCAGAAAGCAAAAAATGGATAAAGAAGTTGTGGCACGTACGTACAATGCAATATCACTCAGCAATGAAATCTGTGTCATCAGGCCCGTAGCGGCATAGTGAGTGGATGCAGGTACGGTGATTCTACGTGAACTACGTCACACAGAAAAAGAAACATCATAAGATATCACTAATAAACGGAATGTAAACTTGACTACACATGAACTGAATTACAAAAAAGAACAGGGTCTCAAATTTAGAAAACCAACTAGTGCTTGCTTATGGGGAAAGGTGCGTTGGGGTGGTGCATAAAACCAGAGACTGAAATTAGCACAGATAACTTTCCATAAGCCAAATATGTAATAGACAAGACCTACTCCTTGCTCAACGAAATGGACCCAACACCACATATTCAACGCCTAGGAATATACCTGACTAGGAAGAATCTTAAAACCCATGGATATATATGTCTCCATAAGAGAATCAAGGGTGTGTACAGCGGCCGAAACGCAGCAGTGAAAATCCGATAAATCCCATTATCAAAATAAATTTCGAAAACAAAACACAAAGACAGTGAAATAGAGAGCAATTCTTAAATAATTCACTCAGGGCATGTGATGCATCCGGGATTGACCACATCTACACCCAGAGCTGGTTGAGACATAAGGCTGGACACTTCACGCTGATAGCATTGGTGAGTTTCGGTGAGCAAATGCAGACCCTTTGAAGTCATATTGCATGGTACCCATTCCATGGGTCCCAACTCTCCAGGTTAAAGGGATTCGTCCTCCAGCTAAAACATGCATGGGAAACCCAGAGTATCGTCCACCGTGTGATTGGGAAACGATTTAAAATGCATCTCAGTTTTCGTATCCTAGTCCTCGGGTTCACCATTCCAGATGCTTTACTAACACTCTCCCCGCTTGGAGAGTCAGTGCCTTTAACCTCCTGTTTGGCACAGCTTGCCATTTCTGTGCAAGATGAACAGGAATAGGGAGAACCAATGAGAGACTAGCTGTAGGTGTCTGCACCGGCAAATGTAACGCTCATTGCCCACCAGGAAGAGGAATTAAACAAAGGCTCAGTGTGCCCTGCTGGAAACAGATTACGGCCTGAAGCAATCCTGCGGTTTTGTGCCCAAATCACAAGAAAGCGAGTTGAAGAAAGGAGCTCAGGGGCACTGTACTTCACAAACCTGCAGAGTTATAAATGACAGCTATCCTCCAAAAATATATTGAAGTAAGCCTGCGAAGGGGACTTGAAAGCGGGGCTGAATTTCAGGAAAACGATTGCAGGGGTTAGACTGGAATTGCCCTGAAAGCATAGGAAAAGAGGCACAACGTCGACAATGATGCACTTGGCCAAAAAGGGCGTATGCGTTTTTTCCTGAATATATTTAGGAAAAAACGCATATGCCCTTTTTGGCCAACCAAGCAAGCCTGTAAAGGAAATCTGCACTACAATGAAGTCTCACTGCCCCCCGGGCAAAAGGGCCATCTGAAAATAGTGTAAAATCCAGAAAGGTAGGACAGGATATGGAGAACAGGGAGCCTTGTTATGCTGATTGGCAGGATGTAAATTGCCAGCAGCCACCCTGGAGAAGTGTATGGTGTTTCCTGAAACACGTAAGAAACAAAGCAACACAGCCTATGGCACTTCCACTTATGGTCTTATAGCTTACGGAAATTAAAATCAAAAACAGACAGCCGCCCCAATATTTGGGACGGCTGTGTTCACAAGAAGCTCGTCTACAGTATCAGGTAAATATCCCGGAAAGCAAAAAATGGATAAAGAAGTTGTGGCACGTACGTACAATGCAATATCACTCAGCAATGAAATCTGTGTCATCAGGCCCGTAGCGGCATAGTGAGTGGATGCAGGTACGGTGATTCTACCTGAACTACGTCACACAGAAAAAGAAACATCATAAGATATCACTAATACACGGAATGTAAACTTGACTACACATAAACTAAATTACAAAACAGAACAGGGTCTCAAATTTAGAAAACCAACTAGTGCTTGCTTATGGGGAAAGGTGCCTTGGGGTGCTGCATAAAACCAGAGACTGAAATTAGCACAGATAACTTTCCATAAGCCAAATATGTAATAAACAAGACCTACTCCTTGCTCAACGAAATGGACCCAACACCACATATTCAACGCCTAGGAATATACCTGACTAGGAAGAATCTTAAAACCCATGGATATATATGTCTCCGTAAGAGAATCAAGCGTGTGTACAGCGGCCGAAACGCAGCAGTGAAAATCCGATAAATCCCATTATTAAAATAAATTTCGAAAACAAAACACAAAGACAGTGAAATAGAGAGCAATTCTTAAATAATTCACTCAGGGCATGTGATGCAACCGGGATTGACCCCATCTACACCCAGAGCTGGTTGAGACATAAGGCTGGACACTTCTCGCTGATAGCACTGGTGAGTTTCGGTGAGCAAATGCAGACCCTTTGAAGTCATACTGCATGGTACCCATTCCATGGGTCCCAACTCTCCAGGTTCAAGGCATTCTTCCTCCAGCTAAAACATGCATGGGAAACCCAGAGTATCGTCCACCGTGTGATTGGGAAACGCTTTAAAATGCATCTCAGTTTTCATATCCTGGTCCTCGGGTTCACCATTCCAGATGCTTTACTAACACTCTCCCCGCTTGGAGAGTCAGTGCCTTTAACCTCCTGTTTGGCCCAGCTTGCCATTTCTGTGCAAGATGAACAGGAATAGGGAGAACCAATGAGAGACTAGCTGTAGGTGTCTGCACGGGCAAATGTAACGTTCATTGCCCACCAGGAAGAGGAATTAAACAAAGGCTCAGTGTGCCCTGCTGGAAACAGATTAGGGCCTGAAGCAATCCTGCGGTTTTGTGCCCAGCTCACAAGAAAGCGAGTTGAAAAAAGGAGCTCAGGGGCACTGTACTTCACAAACCTGCAGAGTTATAAATAACAGCTATCCTCCAAAAATATATTGAAGTAAGCCTGCGAAGGGGACTTGAAAGCGGGGCTGAATTTCAGGAAAACGATTGCAGGGGGTAGACTGGAATTGCCCTGAAAGCATAGGAAAAGAGGCACAACGTCGACAATGATGCACTTGGCCAAAAAGGGCGTATGCGTTTTTTCCTGAATATATTTAGGAAAAAACGCATACGCCCTTTTTGGCCAACCAAGCAAGCCTGTAAAGGAAATCTGCACTACAATGAAATCTCACTGCCCCCCCGGGCAAAAGGGCCATCTGAAAAAAGTGTAAAATCCAGAAAGGTAGGACAGGATATGGAGAACAGGGAGCCTTGTTATGCTGATTGGCAGGATGTAAATTGCCAGCAGCCACCCTGGAGAAGTGTATGGTGTTTCCTGAAACACGTAAGAAACAAAGCAACACAGCCTATGGCACTTCCACTTATGGTCCTATAGCTTACGGAAATTAAAATCAAAAACAGACAGCCACCCCAATATTTGGGACGGCTGTGTTCACAAGAAGCTCGTCTACAGTATCAGGTAAATATCCCAGAAAGCAAAAAATGGATAAAGAAGTTGTGGCACGTACGTACAATGCAATATCACTCAGCAATGAAATCTGTGTCATCAGGCCCGAAGCGGCATAGTGAGTGGATGCAGGTACGGTGATTCTACGTGAACTACGTCACACAGAAAAAGAAACATCATAAGATATCACTAATACACGGAATGTAAACTTGACTACACATGAACTGAATTACAAAACAGAACAGGGTCTCAAATTTAGAAAACCAACTAGTGCTTGTTTATGGGGAAAGGTGCCTTGGGGTGCTGCATAAAACCAGAGACTGAAATTAGCACAGATAACTTTCCATAAGCCAAATATGTAATAGACAAGACCTACTCCTTGCTCAACGAAATGGACCCAACACCACATATTCAACGCCTAGGAATATACCTGACTAGGAAGAATCTTAAAACCCATGGATATATATGTCTCCGTAAGAGAATCAAGCGTGTGTACAGCGGCCGAAACGCAGCAGTGAAAATCCGATAAATCCCATTATCAAAATAAATTTCGAAAACAAAACACAAAGACAGTGAAATAGAGAGCAATTCTTAAATAATTCACTCAGGGCATGTGATGCAACCGGGATTGACCACATCTACACCCAGAGCTTGTTGAGACATAAGGCTGGACACTTCAGGCTGATAGCACTGGTGAGTTTCGGTGAGCAAATGCAGACCCTTTGAAGTCATACTGCATGGTACCCATTCCATGGGTCCCAACTCTCCAGGTTCAAGGCATTCTTCCTCCAGCTAAAACATGCATGGGAAACCCAGAGTATCGTCCACCGTGTGATTGGGAAACGATTTAAAATGCATCTCAGTTTTCGTATCCTGGTCCTCGGGTTCACCATTCCAGATGCTTTACTAACACTCTCCCTGCTTGGAGAGTCAGTGCCTTTAACCTCCTGTTTGGCACAGCTTGCCATTTCTGTGCAAGATGAACAGGAATAGGGAGAACCAATGAGAGACTAGCTGTAGGTGTCTGCACGGGCAAACGTAACGCTCATTTCCCACCAGGAAGAGGAATTAACCAAAGGCTCAGCATGCCCTGCCGGAAACAGATTAGGGCCTGAAGCAATCCTGCGGTTTTGTGCCCAGCTCACAAGAAAGCGAGTTGAAGAAAGGAGCTCAGGGGCACTGTACTTCACAAACCTGCAGAGTTATAAATGACAGCTATCCTCCAAAAATATATTGAAGTAAGCCTGCGAAGGGGACTTTAAAGCGGGGCAGAATTTCAGGAAAACGATTGCAGGTGGTAGACTGGAATTGCCCTGAAAGCATAGGAAAAGAGGCAGAACGTCGACAGTGATGCACTTGGCCAAAAAGGGCGTATGCGTTTTTTCCTGAATATATTCAGGAAAAAACGCATACGCACTTTTTGGCCAACCAAGCAAGCCTGTAAAGGAAATCTGCACTACAATGAAGTCTCACTGCCCCCCGGGCAAAAGGGCCATCTGAGAAAAGTGTAAAATCCAGAAATGTAGGACAGGATATGGAGAACAGGGAGCCTTGTTATGCTGATTGGCAGGATGTAAATTGCCAGCAGCCACCCTGGAGAAGTGTATGGTGTTTCCTGAAACACGTAAGAAACAAAGCAACACAGCCTATGGCACTTCCACTTATGGTCCTATAGCTTACGGAAATTAAAATCAAAAACAGACAACCACCCCAATATTTGGGACGGCTGTGTTCACAAGAAGCTCGTCTACAGTATCAGGTAAATATCCCAGAAAGCAAAAATTGGATAAAGAAGTTGTGGCACGTACGTGCAATGCAATATCACTCAGCAATGAAATCTGTGTCATCAGGCCCGTAGCGGCATAGTAAGTGGATGCAGGTACGGTGATTCTACGTGAACTACGTCACACAGAAAAAGAAACATCATAAGATATCACTAATACACGGAATGTAAACTTGACTACACATGAACTGAATTACAAAACAGAACAGGGTCTCAAATTTAGAAAACCAACTAGTGCTTGCTTATGGGGAAAGGTGCGTTGGGGTGCTGCATAAAACCAGAGACTGAAATTAGCACAGATAACATTCCATAAGCCAAATATGTAATAGACAAGACCTACTCCTTGCTCAACGAAATGGACTCAACACCACACATTCAACGCATAGGAATATACCTGACTAGGAAGAATATTAAAACCCATGGATATATATGTCTCCGTAAGAGAATCAAGCGTGTGTACAGCGGCGGAAATGCAGCAGTGAAAATCCGATAAATCCCATTATCAAAATAAATTTCGAAAACAAAACACAAAGACAGTGAAATAGAGAGCAATTCTTAAATAATTCACTCAGGGCATGTGATGCAACCGGGATTGACCACATCTACACCCAGAGCTGGTTGAGACATAAGGCTGGACACTTCTGGCTGATAGCACTGGTGAGTTTCGGTGAGCAAATGCAGACCCTTTGAAGTCATACTGCATGGTACCCATTCCATGGGTCCCAACTCTCCAGGTTCAAGGCATTCTTCCTCCAGCTAAAACATGCATGGGAAACCCAGAGTATCGTCCACCGTGTGATTGGGAAACGATTTAAAATGCATCTCAGTTTTCGTATCCTGGTCCTCGGGTTCACCATTCCAGATGCTTTACTAACACTCTCCCCGCTTGGAGAGTCAGTGCCTTTAACCTCCTGTTTGGCACAGCTTGCAATTTCTGTGCAAGATGAACAGGAATAGGGAGAACCAATGAGAGACTAGCTGTAGGTGTCTGCACGGGCAAATGTAACGCTCATTGCCCACCAGGAAGAGGAATTAAACAAAGGCTCAGTGTGCCCTGCTGGAAACAGATTAGGGCCTGAAGCAATCCTGTGGTTTTTTGCCCAGCTCACAAGAAAGCGAGTTGAAGAAAGGAGCTCAGGGGCACTGTACTTCACAAACCTGCAGAGTTATAAATGACAGCTATCCTCCAAAAATATATTGAAATAAGCCTGCGAAGGGGACTTGAAAGCGGGGCTGAATTTCAGGAAAACGATTGCAGGGGGTAGACTGGAATTGCCCTGAAAGCATAGGAAAAGAGGCACAATGTCGACAATGCTGCACTTGGCCAAAAAGTGCGTATGCGTTTTTTCCTGAATATATTCAGGAAAAAACGCACACGCCCTTTTTGGCCAACGAAGCAAGCCTGTAAAGAAATCTGCACTACAATGAAATCTCACTGCCCCCCTGGGCAAAAGGGCCATCTGAAAAAAGTGTAAAATCCAGAAAGGTAGGACAGGATATGGAGAACAGGGAGCCTTGTTATGCTGATTGGCAGGATGTAAATTGCCAGCAGCCACCCTGGAGAAGTGTATGGTGTTTCCTGAAACACGTAAGAAACAAAGCAACACAGCCTATGGCACTTCCACTTATGGTCCTATAGCTTACGGAAATTAAAATCAAAAACAGACAGCCACCCCAATATTTGGGACGGCTCTGTTCACAAGAAGCTCGTCTACAGTATCAGGTAAATATCCCAGAAAGCAAAAAATGGATAAAGAAGTTGTGGCACGTACGTGCAATGCAATATCACTCAGCAATGAAATCTGTGTCATCAGGCCCGTAGCGGCATAGTGAGTGGATGCAGGTACGGTGATTCTACGTGAACTACGTCACACAGAAAACGTAACATCATAAGATATCACTAATACACGGAATGTAAACTTGACTACACATGAACTGAATTACAAAAAAGAACAGGGTCTCAAATTTAGAAAACCAACTAGTGCTTGCTTATGGGGAAAGGTGCCTTGGGGTGCTGCATAAAACCAGAGACTGAAATTAGCACAGATAACTTTCCATAAGCCAAATATGTAATAGACAAGACCTACTCCTTGCTCAACGAAATGGACCCAACACCACATATTCAACGCCTAGGAATATACCTGACTAGGAAGAATCTTAAAACCCATGGATATATATGTCTCCGTAAGAGAATCAAGCGTGTGTACAGCGGCCGAAACGCAGCAGTGAAAATCCGATAAATCCCATTATCAAAATAAATTTCGAAAACAAAACACAAAGACAGTGAAATAGAGAGCAATTCTTAAATAATTCACTCAGGGCATGTGATGCAACCGGGATTGACCACATCTACACCCAGAGCTGGTTGAGACATAAGGCTGGACACTTCTGGCTGATAGCACTGGTGAGTTTCGGTGAGCAAATGCAGACCCTTTGAAGTCATACTGCATGGTACCCATTCCATGGTTCCCAACTCTCCAGGTTCAAGGCATTCTTCCTCCAGCTAAAACATGCATGGGAAACCCAGAGTATCGTCCACCGTGTGATTGGGAATCGATTTAAAATGCATCTCAGTTTTCGTATCCTGGTCCTCGGGTTCACCATTCCAGATGCTTTACTAACACTCTCCCCGCTTGGAGAGTCAGTGCCTTTAACCTCCTGTTTGGCACAGCTTGCCATTTCTGTGCAAGATGAACAGGAATAGGGAGAACCAATGAGAGACTAGCTGTAGGTGTCTGCACGGGCAAATGTAACGCTCATTGCCCACCAGGAAGAGGAATTAAACAAAGGCTCAGTGTGCCCTGCTGGAAACAGATTAGGGCCTGAAGCAATCCTGCGGTTTTGTGCCCAGCTCACAAGAAAGCGAGTTGAAGAAAGGATCTCAGGGGCACTGTACTTCACAAACCTGCAGAGTTATAAATGACAGCTATCCTTCAAAAATATATTGAAGTAAGCCTGCGAAGGGGACTTGAAAGCGGGGCTGAATTTCAGGAAAACGATTGCAGGGGGTAGACTGGAATTGCCCTGAAAGCATAGGAAAATAGGCACAACGTCGACAATGATGCACTTGGCCAAAAAGGGCGTATGCATTTTTTCCGGAATATATTTAGGATAAAACGCATACGCCATTTTTGGCCAACCAAGCAAGCCTGTAAAGGAAATCCTCACTACAATGAAATCTCACTGCCCCCCCGGGCAAAAGGGCCATCTGAAAAAAGTGTAAAATCCAGAAAGGTAGGACAGGATATGGAGAACAGGGAGCCTTGTTATGCTGATTGGCAGGATGTAAATTGCCAGCAGCCACCCTGGAGAAGTGTATGGTGTTTCCTGAAACACGTAAGAAACAAAGCAACACAGCCTATGGCACTTCCACTTATGGTCCTATAGCTTACGGAAATTAAAATCAAAAACAGACAGCCACCCCAATATTTGGGACGGCTGTGTTCCCAAGAAGCTCGTCTACAGTATCAGGTAAATATCCCAGAAAGCAAAAAATGGATAAAGAAGTTGTGGCACGTACGTACAATGCAATATCACTCAGCAATGAAATCTGTGTCATCAGGCCCGTAGCGGCATAGTGAGTGGATGCAGGTACGGTGATTCTACGTGAACTACGTCACACAGAAAAAGAAACATCATAAGATATCACTAATACACGGAATGTAAACTTGACTACACATGAACTGAATTACAAAAAAGAACAGGGTCTCAAATTTAGAAAACCAACTAGTGCTTGCTTATGGGGAAAGGTGCCTTGGGTTGCTGCATAAAACCAGAGACTGAAGTTAGCACAGATAACTTTCCATAAGCCAAATATGTAATAGACAAGACCTACTCCTTGCTCAACGAAATGGACCCAACACCACATATTCAACGCCTAGGAATATACCTGACTAGGAAGAATCTTAAAACCCATGGATATATATGTCTCCGTAAGAGAATCAAGCATGTGTACAGCGGCCGAAACGCAGCAGTGAAAATCCGATAAATCCCATTATCAAAATAAATTTCGAAAACAAAACACAAAGACAGTGAAATAGAGAGCAATTCTTGAATAATTCACACAGGGCATGTGATGCAACCGGGATTGACCACATCTACACCCAGAGCTGGTTGAGACATAAGGCTGGACACTTCAGGCTGATAGCATTGGTGAGTTTCGGTGAGCAAATGCAGACCCTTTGAAGTCATACTGCATGGTACCCATTCCATGGGTCCCAACTCTCCAGGTTCAAGGGATTCTTCCTCCAGCTAAAACATGCATGGGAAACCCAGAGTATCGTCCACCGTGTGATTGGGAAATGATTTAAAATGCATCTCAGTTTTCGTTTCCTGGTCCTCGGGTTCACCATTCCAGATGCTTTACTAACATTCTCCCCACTTGGAGAGTCAGTGCCTTTAACCTCCTGTTTCGCACAGCTTGCAATTTCTGTGCCAGATGAACAGGAATAGGGAGAACCAATGAGAGACAAGCTGTAGGTGTCTGCACGGGCAAATGTAACGCTCATTGCCCACCAGGAAGAGGAATTAAACAAAGGCTCAGTGTGCCCTGCTGGAAACAGATTAGGGCCTGAAGCAATCCTGCGGTTTTGTGCCCAGCTCACAAGAAAGCGAGTTGAAGAAAGGAGCTCAGGGGCACTGTACTTCACAAACCTGCAGAGTTATAAATGACAGCTATCCTCCAAAAATATATTGAAGTAAGCCTGCGAAGGGGACTTGAAAGCGGGGCTGAATTTCAGGAAAACGATTGCAGGGGGTAGACTGGAATTGCCCTGAAAGCATAGGAAAAGAGGCACAACGTCGACAATGATGCACTTGGCCAAAAAGGGCGTATGCGTTTTTTCCTGAATATATTCAGGAAAAAACGCATACGCCCTTTTTGGCCAACCAAGCAAGCCTGTAAAGGAAATCTGCACTACAATGAAATGTCACTGCCCCCCCGGGCAAAAGGGCCATCTGAAAAAAGTGTAAAATCCAGAAAGGTAGGACAGGATATGCAGAACAGGGAGCCTTGTTATGCTGATTGGCAGGATGTAAATTGCCAGCAGCCACCCTGGAGAAGTGTATGGTGTTTCCTGAAACACGTAAGAAACAAAGCAACACAGCCTATGGCACTTCCAATTATGGTCCTATAGCTTACGGAAATTAAAATCAAAAACAGACAGCCACCCCAATATTTGGGACGACTGTGTTCACAAGAAGCTCGTCTACAGTATCAGGTAAATATCCCAGAAAGCAAAAAATGGATAAAGAAGTTGTGGCACGTACGTGCAATGCAATAACACTCAGCAATGAAATCTGTGTCATCAGGCCTGTAGCGGCATAGTAAGTGGATGCAGGTACGGTGATTCTACGTGAACTACGTCACACAGAAAAAGAAACATCATAAGATATCACTAATACACGGAATGTAAACTTGACTACACATGAACTGAGTTACAAAACAGAACAGGGTCTCAAATTTAGAAAACCAACTAGTGCTTGCATATGGAGAAAGGTGCGTTGGGGTGCTGCATAAAAACAGAGACTGAAATTAGCACAGATAACATTCCATAAGCCAAATATGTAATAGACAAGACCTACTCCTTGCTCAACGAAATGGACTCAACACCACATATTCAACGCCTAGGAATATACCTGACTAGGAAGAATCTTAAAACCCATGGATATATATGTCTCATTAAGAGAATCAAGCGTGTGTACAGCGGCGGAAATGCAGCAGTGAAAATCCGATTAATCCCATTATCAAAATATATTTCGAAAACAAAACACAAAGACAGTGAAATAGAGAGCAATTCTTAACTAATTCACTCAGGGCATGTGATGCAACCGGGATTGACCACATCTACACCCAGAGCTGGTTGAGACATAAGGCTGGACACTTCTGGCTGATAGCACTGGTGAGTTTCGGTGAGCAAATGCAGACCCTTTGAAGTCATACTGCATGGTACCCATTCCATGGGTCTCAACTCTCCAGGTTCAAGGCATTCTTCCTCCAGCTAAAACATGCATGGGAAACCCAGAGTATCGTCCACCGTGTGATTGGGAAACGATTTAAAATGCATCTCAGTTTTCGTATCCTGGTCCTCGGGTTCACCATTCCAGATGCTTTACTAACACTCTCCCCGCTTGGAGAGTCAGTGCCTTTAACCTCCTGTTTGGCACAGCTTGCCATTTCTGTGCAAGATGAACAGGAATAGGGAGAACCAATGAGAGACTAGCTGTAGGTGTCTGCACGGGCAAATGTAACGCTCATTGCCCACCAGGAAGAGGAATTAAACAAAGGCTCAGTGTGCCCTGCTGGAAACAGATTAGGGCCTGAAGCAATCCTACGGTTTTGTGCCCAGCTCACAAGAAAGCGAGTTGAAGAAAGGAGCTCAGGGGCACTGTACTTCACAAACCTGCAGAGTTATAAATGACAGCTATCCTCCAAAAATATATTGAAGTAAGCCTGCGAAGGGGACTTGAAAGCGGGGCAGAATTTCAGGAAAACGATTGCAGGGGGTAGACTGGAATTGCCCTGAAAGCATAGGAAAAGAGGCACAACGTCGACAATGATGCACTTGGCCAAAAAGGGCGTATGCGTTTTTTCCTGAATATATTAAGGAAAAAACGCATACGCCCTTTTTGGCCAACCAAGCAAGCCTGTAAAGGAAATCTGCACTACAATGAAATCTCACTGCCCCCCCGGGCAAAAGGGCCATCTGAAAAAAGTGTAAAATCCAGAAAGGTAGGACAGGATATGGAGAACAGGGAGCCTTGTTATGCTGATTGGCAGGATGTAAATTGCCAGCAGCCACCCTGGAGAAGTGTATGGTGTTTCCTGAAACACGTAAGAAACAAAGCAAAACAGCCTATGGCACTTCCACTTATGGTCCTATAGCTTACGGAAATTAAAATCAAAAACAGACAGCCACCCCAATATTTGGGACGGCTGTGTTCCCAAGAAGCTCGTCTACAGTATCAGGTAAATATCCCAGAAAGCAAAAAATGGATAAAGAAGTTGTGGCACGTACGTACAATGCAATATCACTCAGCAATGAAATCTGTGTCATCAGGCCCGTAGCGGCATAGTGAGTGGATGCAGGTACGGTGATTCTACGTGAACTACGTCACACAGAAAAAGAAACATCATAAGATATCACTAATACACGGAATGTAAACTTGACTACACATGAACTGAATTACAAAAAAGAACAGGGTCTCAAATTTAGAAAACCAACTAGTGCTTGCTTATGGGGAAAGGTGCGTTGGGCTGGTGCATAAAACCAGAGACTGAAATTAGCACAGATAACTTTCCATAAGCCAAATATGTAATAGACAAGACCTACTCCTTGCTCAACGGAATGGACCCAACACCACATATTCAACGCCTAGGAATATACCTGACTAGGAAGAATCTTAAAACCCATGGATATATATGTCTTCATAAGAGAATCAAGGGTGTGTACAGCGGCCGAAACGCAGCAGTGAAAATCCGATAAATCCCATTATCAAAATAAATTTCGAAAACAAAACACAAAGACAGTGAAATAGAGAGCAATTCTTAAATAATTCACTCAGGGCATGTGATGCAACCGGGATTGACCACATCTACACCCAGAGCTGGTTGAGACATAAGGCTGGACACTTCAGGCTGATAGCACTGGTGAGTTTCGGTGAGCAAATGCAGACCCTTTGAAGTCATACTGCATGGTACCCATTCCATGGGTCCCAACTCTCCAGGTTCAAGGCATTCTTCCTCCAGCTAAAACATGCATGGGAAACCCAGAGTATCGTCCACCGTGTGATTGGGAAACGATTTAAAATGCATCTCAGTTTTCGTATCCTGGTCCTCGGGTTCACCATTCCAGATGCTTTACTAACACTCTCCCCGCTTGGAGAGTCAGTGCCTTTAACCTCCTGTTTGGCACAGCTTGCCATTTCTGTACAAGATGAACAGGAATAGGGAGAACCAATGAGAGACTAGCTGTAGGTGTCTGCACGGGCAAATGTAATGCTCATTGCCCACCAGGAAGAGGAATTAAACAAAGGCTCAGTGTGCCCTGCTGGAAACAGATTAGGGCCTGAAGCAATCCTGCGGTTTTGTGCCCAACTCACAAGAAAGCGAGTTGAAGAAAGGAGCTCAGGGGCACTGTACTTCACAAACCTGCAGAGTTATAAATGACAGCTATCCTCCAAAAATATATTGAAGTAAGCCTGCGAAGGGGACTTGAAAGCGGGGCAGAATTTCAGGAAAACAATTGCAGGGGGTAGACTGGAATTGCCCTGAAAGCATAGGAAAAGAGGCACAATGTCGACAATGATGCACTTGGCCAAAAAGGGCGTATGCGTTTTTTCCTGAATATATTCAGGAAAAAACGCATATGCCCTTTTTGGCCAACCAAGCAAGCCTGTAAAGGAAATCTGCACTACAATGAAATCTCACTGCCCCCCCGGGCAAAAGGGCCATCTGAAAAAAGTGTAAAATCCAGAAAGGTAGGACAGGATATGGAGAACAGGGAGCCTTGTTATGCTGATTGGCAGGATGTAAATTGCCAGCAGCCACCCTGGAGAAGTGTATGGTGTTTCCTGAAACACGTAAGAAACAAAGCAACACAGCCTATGGCACTTCCACTTATGGTCCTATAGCTTACGGAAATTAAAGTCAAAAACAGACAGCCACCCCAATATTTGGGACGGCTGTGTTCACAAGAAGCTCGTCTACAGTATCAGGTAAATATCCCAGAAAGCAAAAAATGGATAAAGAAGTTGTGGCACGTACGTACAATGCAATATCACTCAGCAATGAAATCTGTGTCATCAGGCCCGTAGCGGCATAGTGAGTGGATGCAGGTACGGTGATTCTACGTGAACTACGTCACACAGAAAAAGAAACATCATAAGATATCACTAATACACGGAATGTAAACTTGACTACACATAAACTGAATTACAAAACAGAACAGGGTCTCAAATTTAGAAAACCAACTAGTGCTTGCTTATGGGGAAAGGTGCCTTGGGGTGCTGCATAAAACCAGAGACTGAAATTAGCACAGATAACTTTCCATAAGCCAAATATGTAATAGACAAGACCTACTCCTTGCTCAACGAAATGGACCCAACACCACATATTCAACGCCTAGGAATATACCTGACTAGGAAGAATCTTAAAACCCATGGATATATATGTCTCCGTAAGAGAATCAAGCGTGTGTACAGCGGCCGAAACGCAGCAGTGAAAATCCGATAAATCCCATTATCAAAATAAATTTCGAAAACAAAACACAAAGACAGTGAAATAGAGAGCAATTCTTAAATAATTCACTCAGGGCATGTGATGCAACCGGGATTGACCACATCTACACCCAGAGCTGGTTGAGACATAAGGCTGGACACTTCAGGCTGATAGCACTGGTGAGTTTCGGTGAGCAAATGCAGACCCTTTGAAGTCATACTGCATGGTACCCATTCCATGGGTCCCAACTCTCCAGGTTCAAGGCATTCTTCCTCCAGCTAAAACATGCATGGGAAACCCAGAGTATCGTCCACCGTGTGATTGGGAAACGATTTAAAATGCATCTCAGTTTTCGTATCCTGGTCCTCGGGTTCACCATTCCAGATGCTTTACTAACACTCTCCCCGCTTGGAGAGTCAGTGCCTTTAACCTCCTGTTTGGCACAGCTTGCCATTTCTGTGCAAGATGAACAGGAATAGGGAGAACCAATGAGAGACTAGCTGTAGGTGTCTGCACGGGCAAATGTAACGCTCATTGCCCACCAGGAAGAGGAATTAAACAAAGGCTCAGTGTGCCCTGCTGGAAACAGATTAGGGCCTGAAGCAATCCTGCGGTTTTGTGCCCAACTCACAAGAAAGCGAGTTGAAGAAAGGAGCTCAGGGGCACTGTACTTCACAAACCTGCAGAGTTATAAATGACAGCTATCCTCCAAAAATATATTGAAGTAAGCCTGCGAAGGGGACTTGAAAGCGGGGCAGAATTTCAGGAAAACAATTGCAGGGGGTAGACTGGAATTGCCCTGAAAGCATAGGAAAAGAGGCACAATGTCGACAATGATGCACTTGGCCAAAAAGGGCGTATGCGTTTTTTCCTGAATATATTCAGGAAAAAACGCATATGCCCTTTTTGGCCAACCAAGCAAGCCTGTAAAGGAAATCTGCACTACAATGAAATCTCACTGCCCCCCCGGGCAAAAGGGCCATCTGAAAAAAGTGTAAAATCCAGAAAGGTAGGACAGGATATGGAGAACAGGGAGCCTTGTTATGCTGATTGGCAGGATGTAAATTGCCAGCAGCCACCCTGGAGAAGTGTATGGTGTTTCCTGAAACACGTAAGAAACAAAGCAACACAGCCTATGGCACTTCCACTTATGGTCCTATAGCTTACGGAAATTAAAGTCAAAAACAGACAGCCACCCCAATATTTGGGACGGCTGTGTTCACAAGAAGCTCGTCTACAGTATCAGGTAAATATCCCAGAAAGCAAAAAATGGATAAAGAAGTTGTGGCACGTACGTACAATGCAATATCACTCAGCAATGAAATCTGTGTCATCAGGCCCGTAGCGGCATAGTGAGTGGATGCAGGTACAGTGATTCTACGTGAACTACGTCACACAGAAAAAGAAACATCATAAGATATCACTAATACACGGAATGTAAACTTGACTACACATGAACTGAATTACAAAACAGAACAGGGTCTCAAATTTAGAAAACCAACTAGTGTTTGCTTATGGGGAAAGGTGCGTTGGGGTGCTGCATAAAACCAGAGACTGAAATTAGCACAGATAACATTCCATAAGCCAAATATGTAATAGACAAGACCTACTCCTTGCTCAACGAAATGGACCCAACACCACATATTCAACGCCTAGGAATATACCTGACTAGGAAGAATCTTAAAACCCATGGAAATATATGTCTCCGTAAGAGAATCAAGCGTGTGTACAGCGGCCGAAACGCAGCAGTGAAAATCCGATAAATCCCATTATCAAAATAAATTTCGAAAACAAAACACAAAGACAGTGAAATAGAGAGCAATTCTTAAATAATTCACTCAGGGCATGTGATGCAACCGGTATTGACCACATCTACACCCAGAGCTGGTTGAGACATAAGGCTGGACACTTCAGGCTGATAGCACTGGTGAGTTTCGGTGAGCAAATGCAGACCCTTTGAAGTCATACTGCATGGTACCCATTCCATGGGTCCCAACTCTCCAGGTTCAAGGCATTCTTCTTCCAGCTAAAACATGCATGGGAAACCCAGAGTATCGTCCACCGTGTGATTGGGAAACGATTTAAAATGCATCTCAGTTTTCGTATCCTGGTCCTCGGGTTCACCATTCCAGATGCTTTACTAACACTCTCCCCGCTTGGAGAGTCAGTGCCTTTAACCTCCTGTTTGGCACAGCTTGCCATTTCTGTGCAAGATGAACAGGAATAGGGAGAACCAATGAGAGACTAGCTGTAGGTGTCTGCACGGGCAAATGTAACGCTCATTGCCCACCAGGAAGAGGAATTAAACAAAGCCTCGGTGTGCCCTGCTGGAAACAGATTAGGGCCTGAAGCAATCCTGCGGTTTTGTGCCCAGCTCACAAGAAAGGAAGTTGAAGAAAGGAGCTCAGGGGCACTGTACTTCACAAACCTGCAGAGTTATAAATGACAGCTATCCTCCAAAAGTATATTGAAGTAAGCCTGCGAAGGGGACTTGAAAGCGGGGCTGAATTTCAGGAAAACGATTGCAGGGGGTAGAAAGGAATTGCCCTGAAAGCAAAGGAAAAGAGGCACAACGTCGACAATGATGCACTTGGCCAAAAAGGGCGTATGCGTTTTTTCCTGAATATATTTAGGAAAAAACGCATACGCCCTTTTTGGCCAACCAAACAAGCCTGTAAAGGAAATCTGCACTACAATGAAATCTCACTGCCCCCCCGGGCAAAAGGGCCATCTGAAAAAAGTGTAAAATCCAGAAAGGTAGGACAGGATATGGAGAACAGGGAGCCTTGTTATGCTGATTGGCAGGATGTAAATTGCCAGCAGCCATCCTGGAGAAGTGTATGGTGTTTCCTGAAACACGTAAGAAACAAAGCAACGCAGCCTATGGCACTTCCACTTATGGTCCTATAGCTTACGGAAATTAAAATCAAAAACAGACAGCCACCCCAATATTTGGGTCGCCTGTGTTCACAAGAAGCTCGTCTACAGTATCAGGTAAATATCCCAGAAAGCAAAAAATGGATAAAGAAGTTGTGGCACGTACGTGCAATGCAATATCACTCAGCAATGAAATCTGTGTCATCAGGCCTGTAGCAGCATAGTAAGTGGATGCAGGTACGGTGATTCTACATGAACTACGTCACACAGAAAAAGAAACATCAAAAGATATCACTAATACACGGAATGTAAACTTGACTACACATGAACTGAATTACAAAAAAGAACAGGGTCTCAAATTTAGAAATCCAACTAGTGCTTGCTTATGGGGAAAGGTGCCTTGGGGTGCTGCATAAAACCAGAGACTGAAATTAGCACAGATAACTTTCCATAAGCCAAATATGTAATAGACAAGACCTACTCCTTGCTCAACGAAATGGACCCAATACCACATATTCAACGCCTAGGAATATACCTGACTAGTAAGAATCTTAAAACCCATGGATATATATGTCTCCGTAAGAGAATCAAGCGTGTGTACAGCGGCCGAAACGCAGCAGTGAAAATCCGATAAATCCCATTATCAAAATAAATTTCGAAAACAAAACACAAAGACAGTGAAATACAGAGCAATTCTTAAATAATTCACTCAGGGCATGTGATGCAACCGGGATTGACCACATCTACACCCAGAGCTGGTTGAGACATAAGGCTGGACACTTCAGGATGATAGCACTGGTGAGTTTCGGTGAGCAAATGCAGACCCTTTGAAGTCATACTGCATGGTACCCATTCCATGGGTCCCAACTCTCCAGGTTCAAGGCATTCTTCCTCCAGCTAAAACATGCATGGGAAACCCAGAGTATCGTCCACCGTGTGATTGGGAAACGATTTAAAATGCATCTCAGTTTTCGTATCCTGGTCCTCGGGTTCACCATTCCAGATGCTTTACTAACACTCTCCCCGCTTGGAGAGTCAGTGCCTTTAACCTCCTGTTTGGCACAGCTTGCCATTTCTGTGCAAGATGAACAGGAATAGGGAGAACCAATGAGAGACTAGCTGTAGGTGTCTGCACGGGCAAATGTAACGCTCATTGCCCACCAGGAAGAGGAATTAAACAAAGGCTCAGTGTGCCCTGCTGGAAACAGATTAGGGCCTGAAGCAATCCTGCGGTTTTGTGCCCAGCTCACAAGAAAGCGAGTTGAAGAAAGGAGCTCAGGGGCACTGTACTTCACAAACCTGCAGAGTTATAAATGACAGCTATCCTCCAAAAATATATTGAAGTAAGCCTGCGAAGGGGACTTGAAAGCGGGGCTGAATTTCAGGAAAACGATTGCAGGGGGTAGACTGGAATTGCCCTGAAAGCATAGGAAAAGAGGCACAACGTCGACAATGATGCACTTGGCCAAAAAGGGCGTATGCGTTTTTTCCTGAATATATTTAGGATAAAACGCATACGCCCTTTTTGGCCAACCAAGCAAGCCTGTAAAGGAAATCTGCACTACAATGAAGTCTCACTGCCCCCCGGGCAAAAGGGCCATCTGAAAAAAGTGTAAAATCCAGAAAGGTAGGACAGGATATGGAGAACAGGGAGCCTTGTTATGCTGATTGGCAGGATGTAAATTGCCAGCAGCCACCCTGGAGAAGTGTATGGTGTTTCCTGAAACACGTAAGAAACAAAGCAACACAGCCTATGGCACTTCAACTTATGGTCGTATAGCTTACGGAAATTAAAATCAAAAACAGACAGCCACCCTAATATTTGGGACGGCTGTGTTCACAAGAAGCTCGTCTACAGTATCAGGTAAATATCCCAGAAAGCAAAAAATGGATAAAGAAGTTGTGGCACGTACGTACAGTGCAATATCACTCAGCAATGAAATCTGTGTCATCAGGCCCGTAGCGGCATAGTGAGTGGATGCAGGTACGGTGATTCTACGTGAACTACGTCACACAGAAAAAGAAACATCATAAGATATCACTAATACACGGAATGTAAACTTGACTACACATGAACTGAATTACAAAAAAGAACAGGGTCTCAAATTTAGAAAACCAACTAGTGCTTGCTTATGGGGAAAGGTGCGTTGGGGTGGTGCATAAAACCAGAGACTGAAATTAGCACAGATAACTTTCCATAAGCCAAATATGTAATAGACAAGACCTACTCCTTGCTCAACGGAATGGACCCAACACCACATATTCAACGCCTAGGAATATACCTGACTAGGAAGAATCTTAAAACCCATGAATATATATGTCTTCATAAGAGAATCAAGGGTGTGTACAGCGGCCGAAACGCAGCAGTGAAAATCCGATAAATCCCATTATTAAAATAAATTTCGAAAACAAAACACAAAGACAGTTAAATAGAGAGCAATTCTTAAATAATTCACTCAGGGCATGTGATGCAACCGGGATTGACCACATCTACACACAGAGCTGGTTGAGACATAAGGCTGGACACATCAGGCTGATAGCACTGGTGAGTTTCGGTGAGCAAATGCAGACCCTTTGAAGTCATACTGCAGGGTACCCATTCCATGGGTCCCAACTCTCCAGGTTCAAGGCATTCTTCCTCCAGCTAAAACATGCAAGGGAAACCCAGAGTATCGTCCACCGTGTGATTGGGAAACGATTTAAAATGCATCTCAGTTTTCGTATCCTGGTCCTCGGGTTCACCATTCCAGATGCTTTACTAACACTCTCCCCGCTTGGAGAGTCAGGGCCTTTAACCTCCTGTTTGGCACAGCTTGCCATTTCTGTGCAAGATGAACAGGAAAAGGGAGAACCAATGAGAGACTAGCTGTAGGTGTCTGCACGGGCAAATGTAACGCTCATTGCCCACCAGGAAGAGGAATTAACCAAAGGCTCAGTGTGCCCTGCTGGAAACAGATTAGGGCCTGAAGCAATCCTGCGGTTTTGTGCCCAACTCACAAGAAAGCGAGTTGAAGAAAGGAGCTCAGGGGCACTGTACTTCACAAACCTGCAGAGTTATAAATGACAGCTATCCTCCAAAAATATATTGAAGTAAGCCTGCGAAGGGGACTTGAAAGCGGGGCAGAATTTCAGGAAAACGATTGCAGGGGGTAGACTGGAATTGCCCTGAAAGCATAGGAAAAGAGGCACAACGTCGACAATGATGCACTTGGCCAAAAAGGGCATATGCGTTTTTTCCTGAATATATTCAGGAAAAAACGCATACGCCCTTTTTGGCCAACCAAGCAAGCCTGTAAAGGAAATCTGCACTACAATGAAATCTCACTGCCCCTCCGGGAAAAAGGGCCATCTGAAAAAAGTGTAAAATCCAGAAAGGTAGGACAGGATATGGAGAACAGGGAGCCTTGTTATGCTGATTGGCAGGATGTAAATTGCCAGCAGCCACCCTGGAGAAGTGTATGGTGTTTCCTGAAACACGTAAGAAACAAAGCAACACAGCCTATGGCACTTCCACTTATGGTCCTATAGCTTACGGAAATTAAAATCAAAAACAGACAGCCACCCCAATATTTGGGACGGCTGTGTTCACAAGAAGCTCGTCTACAGTATCAGGTAAATATCCCAGAAAGCAAAAAATGGATAAAGAAGTTGTGGCACGTACGTACAATGCAATACCACTCAGCAATGAAATCTGTGTCATCAGGCCCGTAGCGGCATAGTGAGTGGATGCAGGTACGGTGATTCTACGTGAACTACGTCACACAGAAAAAGAAACATCATAAGATATCACTAATACACGGAATGTAAACTTGACTACACATAAACTGAATTACAAAACAGAACAGGGTCTCAAATTTAGAAAACCAACTAGTGCTTGCTTATGGGGAAAGGTGTCTTGGGGTGCTGCATAAAACCAGAGACTGAAATTAGCACAGATAACTTTCCATAAGCCAAATATGTAATAGACAAGACCTACTCCTTGCTCAACGAAATGGACCCAACACCACATATTCAATGCCTAGGAATATACCTGACTAGGAAGAATCTTAAAACCCATGGATATATATGTCTCCGTAAGAGAATCAAGCGTGTGTACAGCGGCCGAAACGCAGCAGTGAAAATCCGATAAATCCCATTATCAAAATAAATTTCGAAAACAAAACACAAAGACAGTGAAATAGAGAGCAATTCTTAAATAATTCACTCAGGGCATGTGATGCAACCGGGATTGACCACATCTACACCCAGAGCTGGTTGAGACATAAGGCTGGACACTTCAGGCTGATAGCATTGGTGAGTTTCGGTGAGCAAATGCAGACCCTTTGAAGTCATACTGCATGGTACCCATTCCATGGGTCCCAACTCTCCAGGTTCAAGGGATTCTTCCTCCAGCTAAAACATGCATGGGAAACCCAGAGTATCGTCCACCGTGTGATTGGGAAACGATTTAAAATGCAACTCAGTTTTCGTATCCTGGTCCTCGTGTTCACCATTCCAGATGCTTTACTAACACTCTCCCCGCTTGGAGAGTCAGTGCCTTTAACCTCCTGTTTGGCACAGCTTGCAATTTCTGTGCAAGATGAACAGGAATAGGGAGAACCAATGAGAGACTAGCTGTAGGTGTCTGCACGGGCAAATGTAACGCTCATTGCCCACCAGGAAGAGGAATTAAACAAAGGCTCAGCGTGCCCTGCTGAAAACAGATTAGGGCCTGAAGCAATCCTTTGGTTTTCTGTCCAGCTCACAAGAAAGCGAGTTGAAGAAAGGAGCTCAGGGGCACTGTAATTCACAAACCTGCAGAGTTATAAATGACAGCTCTCCTCCAAAAATATATTGAAGTAAGCCTGCGAAGGGGACTTGAAAGCGGGGCAGAATTTCAGGAAAACGATTGCAGGAGGTAGACTGGAATTGCCCTGAAAGCATAGGAAAAGAGGCAGAACATCGACAATGATGCACTTGGCCAAAAGGGCGTATGCGTTTTTTCCTGAATATATTCAGGAAAAAACGCATACGCCCTTTTTGGCCAACCAAGCAAGCCTGTAAAGGAAATCTGCACTACAATGAAGTCTCACTGCCCCCCGGGCAAAAGGGCCATCTGAAAAAAGTGTAAAGTCCAGAAAGGTAGGACAGGATATGGAGAACAGTGAGCCTTGTTATGCTGATTGGCAGGATGTAAATTGCCAGCAGCCACCCTGGAGAAGTGTATGGTGTTTCCTGAAACACGTAAGAAACAAAGCAATACAGCCTATGGCACTTCCACTTATGGTCCTATAGCTTACGGAAATTAAAATCAAAAACAGACAGCCACCCCAATATTTTGGACGGCTGTGTTCACAAGAAGCTCGTCTACAGTATCAGGTAAATATCCCAGAAAGCAAAAAATGGATAAAGAAGTTGTGGCACATACGTACAATGCAATATCACTCAGCAATGAAATCTGCGTCATCAGGCCCGTAGCGGCATAGTGAGTGGATGCAGGTACGGTGATTCTACGTGAACTACGTCACACAGAAAAAGAAACATCATAAGATATCACTAATACACGGAATGTAAACTTGACTACACATGAACTGAATTACAAAACAGAACAGGGTGTCAAATTTAGAAAACCAACTAGTGCTTGCTTATGGGGAAAGGTGGCTTGGGGTGCTGCATAAAACCAGAGGCTGAAATTAGCACAGATATCTTTCCATAAGCCAAATATGTAATAGACAAAACCTACTCCTTGCTCAACGAAATGGACCCAACACCACATATTCAATGCCTAGGAATATACCTGACTAGGAAGAATCTTAAAACCCATGGATATATATGTCTCCGTAAGAGAATCAAGCGTGTGTACAGCGGCCGAAACGCAGCAGTGAAAATCCGATAAATCCCATTATCAAAATAAATTTCGAAAACAAAACACAAAGACAGTGAAATAGAGAGCAATTCTTAAATAATTCACTCAGGGCATGTGATGCAACCGGGATTGACCACATCTACACCCAGAGCTGGTTGAGACATAAGGCTGGACACTTCAGGCTGATAGCATTGGTGAGTTTCGGTGAGCAAATGCAGACCCTTTGAAGTCATACTGCATGGTACCCATTCCATGGGTCCCAACTCTCCAGGTTCAAGGGATTCTTCCTCCAGCTAAAACATGCATGGGAAACCCAGAGTATCGTCCACCGTGTGATTGGGAAACGATTTAAAATGCAACTCAGTTTTCGTATCCTGGTCCTCGGGTTCACCATTCCAGATGCTTTACTAACACTCTCCCCGCTTGGAGAGTCAGGGCCTTTAACCTCCTGTTTGGCACAGCTTGCCATTTCTGTGCAAGATGAACAGGAAAAGGGAGAACCAATGAGAGACTAGCTGTAGGTGTCTGCACGGGCAAATGTAACGCTCATTGCCCACCAGGAAGAGGAATTAACCAAAGGCTCAGTGTGCCCTGCTGGAAACAGATTAGGGCCTGAAGCAATCCTGCGGTTTTGTGCCCAACTCACAAGAAAGCGAGTTGAAGAAAGGAGCTCAGGGGCACTGTACTTCACAAACCTGCAGAGTTATAAATGACAGCTATCCTCCAAAAATATATTGAAGTAAGCCTGCGAAGGGGACTTGAAAGCGGGGCAGAATTTAAGGAAAACGATTGCAGGGGGTAGACTGGAATTGCCCTGAAAGCATAGGAAAAGAGGCACAACGTCGACAATGATGCACTTGGCCAAAAAGGGCATATGCGTTTTTTCCTGAATATATTGAGGAAAAAACGCATATGCCCTTTTTGGCCAACCAAGCAAGCCTGTAAAGGAAATCTGCACTACAATGTAATCTCACTGCCCCCCCGGGCAAAAGGGCCATCTGAAAAAAGTGTAAAATCCAGAAAGGTAGGACAGGATATGGAGAACAGGGAGCCTTGTTATGCTGATTGGCAGGATGTAAATTGCCAGCAGCCACCCTGGAGAAGTGTATGGTGTTTCCTGAAACACGTAAGAAACAAAGCAACACAGCCTATGGCACTTCCACTTATGGTCCTATAGCTTACGGAAATTAAAATCAAAAACAGACAGCCACCCCAATATTTGGGACGGCTGTGTTCACAAGAAGCTCGTCTACAGTATCAGGTAAATATCCCAGAAAGCAAAAAATGGATAAAGAAGTTGTGGCACGTACGTACAATGCAATACCACTCAGCAATGAAATCTGTGTCATCAGGCCCGTAGCGGCATAGTGAGTGGATGCAGGTACGGTGATTCTACGTGAACTACGTCACACAGAAAAAGAAACATCATAAGATATCACTAATACACGGAATGTAAACTTGACTACACATAAACTGAATTACAAAACAGAACAGGGTCTCAAATTTAGAAAACCAACTAGTGCTTGCTTATGGGGAAAGGTGTCTTGGGGTGCTGCATAAAACCAGAGACTGAAATTAGCACAGATAACTTTCCATAAGCCAAATATGTAATAGACAAGACCTACTCCTTGCTCAACGAAATGGACCCAACACCACATATTCAATGCCTAGGAATATACCTGACTAGGAAGAATCTTAAAACCCATGGATATATATGTCTCCGTAAGAGAATCAAGCGTGTGTACAGCGGCCGAAACGCAGCAGTGAAAATCCGATAAATCCCATTATCAAAATAAATTTCGAAAACAAAACACAAAGACAGTGAAATAGAGAGCAATTCTTAAATAATTCACTCAGGGCATGTGATGCAACCGGGATTGACCACATCTACACCCAGAGCTGGTTGAGACATAAGGCTGGACACTTCAGGCTGATAGCATTGGTGAGTTTCGGTGAGCAAATGCAGACCCTTTGAAGTCATACTGCATGGTACCCATTCCATGGGTCCCAACTCTCCAGGTTCAAGGGATTCTTCCTCCAGCTAAAACATGCATGGGAAACCCAGAGTATCGTCCACCGTGTGATTGGGAAACGATTTAAAATGCAACTCAGTTTTCGTATCCTGGTCCTCGGGTTCACCATTCCAGATGCTTTACTATCACTCTCCCCGCTTGGAGAGTCAGTGCCTTTAACCTCCTGTTTGGCACAGCTTGCAATTTCTGTGCAAGATGAACAGGAATAGGGAGAACCAATGAGAGACTAGCTGTAGGTGTCTGCACGGGCAAATGTAACGCTCATTGCCCACCAGGAAGAGGAATTAAACAAAGGCTCAGCGTGCCCTGCTGAAAACAGATTAGGGCCTGAAGCAATCCTTTGGTTTTCTGTCCAGCTCACAAGAAAGCGAGTTGAAGAAAGGAGCTCAGGGGCACTGTAATTCACAAACCTGCAGAGTTATAAATGACAGCTCTCCTCCAAAAATATATTGAAGTAAGCCTGCGAAGGGGACTTGAAAGCGGGGCAGAATTTCAGGAAAACGATTGCAGGGGGTAGACTGGAATTGCCCTGAAAGCATAGGAAAAGAGGCAGAACATCGACAATGATGCACTTGGCCAAAAAGGGCGTATGCGTTTTTTCCTGAATATATTCAGGAAAAAACGCATACGCCCTTTTTGGCCAACCAAGCAAGCCTGTAAAGGAAATCTGCACTACAATGAAGTCTCACTGCCCCCCGGGCAAAAGGGCCATCTGAAAAAAGTGTAAAGTCCAGAAAGGTAGGACAGGATATGGAGAACAGTGAGCCTTGTTATGCTGATTGGCAGGATGTAAATTGCCAGCAGCCACCCTGGAGAAGTGTATGGTGTTTCCTGAAACACGTAAGAAACAAAGCAATACAGCCTATGGCACTTCCACTTATGGTCCTATAGCTTACGGAAATTAAAATCAAAAACAGACAGCCACCCCAATATTTTGGACGGCTGTGTTCACAAGAAGCTCGTCTACAGTATCAGGTAAATATCCCAGAAAGCAAAAAATGGATAAAGAAGTTGTGGCACATACGTACAATGCAATATCACTCAGCAAAGAAATCTGCGTCATCAGGCCCGTAGCGGCATAGTGAGTGGATGCAGGTACGGTGATTCTACGTGAACTACGTCACACAGAAAAAGAAACATCATAAGATATCACTAATACACGGAATGTAAACTTGACTACACATGAACTGAATTACAAAACAGAACAGGGTGTCAAATTTAGAAAACCAACTAGTGCTTGCTTATGGGGAAAGGTGGCTTGGGGTGCTGCATAAAACCAGAGGCTGAAATTAGCACAGATATCTTTCCATAAGCCAAATATGTAATAGACAAAACCTACTCCTTGCTCAACGAAATGGACCCAACACCACATATTCAATGCCTAGGAATATACCTGACTAGGAAGAATCTTAAAACCCATGGATATATATGTCTCCGTAAGAGAATCAAGCGTGTGTACAGCGGCCGAAACGCAGCAGTGAAAATCCGATAAATCCCATTATCAAAATAAATTTCGAAAACAAAACACAAAGACAGTGAAATAGAGAGCAATTCTTAAATAATTCACTCAGGGCATGTGATGCAACCGGGATTGACCACATCTACACCCAGAGCTGGTTGAGACATAAGGCTGGACACTTCAGGCTGATAGCATTGGTGAGTTTCGGTGAGCAAATGCAGACCCTTTGAAGTCATACTGCATGGTACCCATTCCATGGGTCCCAACTCTCCAGGTTCAAGGGATTCTTCCTCCAGCTAAAACATGCATGGGAAACCCAGAGTATCGTCCACCGTGTGATTGGGAAACGATTTAAAATGCAACTCAGTTTTCGTATCCTGGTCCTCGGGTTCACCATTCCAGATGCTTTACTAACACTCTCCCCGCTTGGAGAGTCAGGGCCTTTAACCTCCTGTTTGGCACAGCTTGCCATTTCTGTGCAAGATGAACAGGAAAAGGGAGAACCAATGAGAGACTAGCTGTAGGTGTCTGCACGGGCAAATGTAACGCTCATTGCCCACCAGGAAGAGGAATTAACCAAAGGCTCAGTGTGCCCTGCTGGAAACAGATTAGGGCCTGAAGCAATCCTGCGGTTTTGTGCCCAACTCACAAGAAAGCGAGTTGAAGAAAGGAGCTCAGGGGCACTGTACTTCACAAACCTGCAGAGTTATAAATGACAGCTATCCTCCAAAAATATATTGAAGTAAGCCTGCGAAGGGGACTTGAAAGCGGGGCAGAATTTCAGGAAAACGATTGCAGGGGGTAGACTGGAATTGCCCTGAAAGCATAGGAAAAGAGGCACAACGTCGACAATGATGCACTTGGCCAAAAAGGGCATATGCGTTTTTTCCTGAATATATTCAGGAAAAAACGCATATGCCCTTTTTGGCCAACCAAGCAAGCCTGTAAAGGAAATCTGCACTACAATGAAATCTCACTGCCCCCCCGGGCAAAAGGGCCATCTGAAAAAAGTGTAAAATCCAGAAAGGTAGGACAGGATATGGAGAACAGGGAGCCTTGTTATGCTGATTGGCAGGATGTAAATTGCCAGCAGCCACCCTGGAGAAGTGTATGGTGTTTCCTGAAACACGTAAGAAACAAAGCAACACAGCCTATGGCACTTCCACTTATGGTCCTATAGCTTACGGAAATTAAAATCAAAAACAGACAGCCACCCCAATATTTGGGACGGCTGTGTTCACAAGAAGCTCGTCTACAGTATCAGGTAAATATCCCAGAAAGCAAAAAATGGATAAAGAAGTTGTGGCACGTACGTACAATGCAATACCACTCAGCAATGAAATCTGTGTCATCAGGCCCGTAGCGGCATAGTGAGTGGATGCAGGTACGGTGATTCTACGTGAACTACGTCACACAGAAAAAGAAACATCATAAGATATCACTAATACACGGAATGTAAACTTGACTACACATAAACTGAATTACAAAACAGAACAGGGTCTCAAATTTAGAAAACCAACTAGTGCTTGCTTATGGGGAAAGGTGTCTTGGGGTGCTGCATAAAACCAGAGACTGAAATTAGCACAGATAACTTTCCATAAGCCAAATATGTAATAGACAAGACCTACTCCTTGCTCAACGAAATGGACCCAACACCACATATTCAATGCCTAGGAATATACCTGACTAGGAAGAATCTTAAAACCCATGGATATATATGTCTCCGTACGAGAATCAAGCGTGTGTACAGCGGCCAAAACGCAGCAGTGAAAATCCGATAAATCCCATTATCAAAATAAATTTCGAAAACAAAACACAAAGACAGTGAAATAGAGAGCAATTCTTAAATAATTCACTCAGGGCATGTGATGCAACCGGGATTGACCACATCTACACCCAGAGCTGGTTGAGACATAAGGCTGGACACTTCAGGCTGATAGCATTGGTGAGTTTCGGTGAGCAAATGCAGACCCTTTGAAGTCATACTGCATGGTACCCATTCCATGGGTCCCAACTCTCCAGGTTCAAGGGATTCTTCCTCCAGCTAAAACATGCATGGGAAACCCAGAGTATCGTCCACCGTGTGATTGGGAAACGATTTAAAATGCAACTCAGTTTTCGTATCCTGGTCCTCGGGTTCACCATTCCAGATGCTTTACTAACACTCTCCCCGCTTGGAGAGTCAGTGCCTTTAACCTCCTGTTTGGCACAGCTTGCAATTTCTGTGCAAGATGAACAGGAATAGGGAGAACCAATGAGAGACTAGCTGTAGGTGTCTGCACGGGCAAATGTAACGCTCATTGCCCACCAGGAAGAGGAATTAAACAAAGGCTCAGCGTGCCCTGCTGAAAACAGATTAGGGCCTGAAGCAATCCTTTGGTTTTCTGTCCAGCTCACAAGAAAGCGAGTTGAAGAAAGGAGCTCAGGGGCACTGTAATTCACAAACCTGCAGAGTTATAAATGACAGCTCTCCTCCAAAAATATATTGAAGTAAGCCTGCGAAGGGGACTTGAAAGCGGGGCAGAATTTCAGGAAAACGATTGCAGGGGGTAGACTGGAATTGCCCTGAAAGCATAGGAAAAGAGGCAGAACATCGACAATGATGCACTTGGCCAAAAAGGGCGTATGCGTTTTTTCCTGAATATATTCAGGAAAAAACGCATACGCCCTTTTTGGCCAACCAAGCAAGCCTGTAAAGGAAATCTGCACTACAATGAAGTCTCACTGCCCCCCGGGCAAAAGGGCCATCTGAAAAAAGTGTAAAGTCCAGAAAGGTAGGACAGGATATGGAGAACAGTGAGCCTTGTTATGCTGATTGGCAGGATGTAAATTGCCAGCAGCCACCCTAGAGAAGTGTATGGTGTTTCCTGAAACACGTAAGAAACAAAGCAATACAGCCTATGGCACTTCCACTAATGGTCCTATAGCTTACGGAAATTAAAATCAAAAACAGACAGCCACCCCAATATTTTGGACGGCTGTGTTCACAAGAAGCTCGTCTACAGTATCAGGTAAATATCCCAGAAAGCAAAAAATGGATAAAGAAGTTGTGGCACATACGTACAATGCAATATCACTCAGCAAAGAAATCTGCGTCATCAGGCCCGTAGTGGCATAGTGAGTGGATGCAGGTACGGTGATTCTACGTGAACTACGTCACACAGAAAAAGAAACATCATAAGATATCACTAATACACGTAATGTAAACTTGATTACACATGAACTGAATTACAAAACAGAACAGGGTGTCAAATTTAGAAAACCAACTAGTGCTTGCTTATGGGGAAAGGTGGCTTGGGGTGCTGCATAAAACCAGAGGCTGAAATTAGCACAGATATCTTTCCATAAGCCAAATATGTAATAGACAAAACCTACTCCTTGCTCAACGAAATGGACCCAACACCACATATTCAATGCCTAGGAATATACCTGACTAGGAAGAATCTTAAAACCCATGGATATATATGTCTCCGTAAGAGAATCAAGCGTGTGTACAGCGGCCGAAACGCAGCAGTGAAAATCCGATAAATCCCATTATCAAAATAAATTTCGAAAACAAAACACAAAGACAGTGAAATAGAGAGCAATTCTTAAATAATTCACTCAGGGCATGTGATGCAACCGGGATTGACCACATCTACACCCAGAGCTGGTTGAGACATAAGGCTGGACACTTCAGGCTGATAGCATTGGTGAGTTTCGGTGAGCAAATGCAGACCCTTTGAAGTCATACTGCATGGTACCCATTCCATGGGTCCCAACTCTCCAGGTTCAAGGGATTCTTCCTCCAGCTAAAACATGCATGGGAAACCCAGAGTATCGTCCACCGTGTGATTGGGAAACGATTTAAAATGCAACTCAGTTTTCGTATCCTGGTCCTCGGGTTCACCATTCCAGATGCTTTACTAACACTCTCCCCGCTTGGAGAGTCAGGGCCTTTAACCTCCTGTTTGGCACAGCTTGCCATTTCTGTGCAAGATGAACAGGAAAAGGGAGAACCAATGAGAGACTAGCTGTAGGTGTCTGCACGGGCAAATGTAACGCTCATTGCCCACCAGGAAGAGGAATTAACCAAAGGCTCAGTGTGCCCTGCTGGAAACAGATTAGGGCCTGAAGCAATCCTGCGGTTTTGTGCCCAACTCACAAGAAAGCGAGTTGAAGAAAGGAGCTCAGGGGCACTGTACTTCACAAACCTGCAGAGTTATAAATGACAGCTATCCTCCAAAAATATATTGAAGTAAGCCTGCGAAGGGGACTTGAAAGCGGGGCAGAATTTCAGGAAAACGATTGCAGGGGGTAGACTGGAATTGCCCTGAAAGCATAGGAAAAGAGGCAGAACATCGACAATGATGCACTTGGCCAAAAAGGGCGTATGCGTTTTTTCCTGAATATATTCAGGAAAAAACGCTTACGCCCTTTTTGGCCAACCAAGCAAGCCTGTAAAGGAAATCTGCACTACAATGAAGTCTCACTGCCCCCCGGGCAAAAGGGCCATCTGAAAAAAGTGTAAAGTCCAGAAAGGTAGGACAGGATATGGAGAACAGTGAGCCTTGTTATGCTGATTGGCAGGATGTAAATTGCCAGCAGCCACCCTGGAGAAGTGTATGGTGTTTCCTGAAACACGTAAGAAACAAAGCAATACAGCCTATGGCACTTCCACTTATGGTCCTATAGCTTACGGAAATTAAAATCAAAAACAGACAGCCACCCCAATATTTTGGACGGCTGTGTTCACAAGAAGCTCGTCTACAGTATCAGGTAAATATCCCAGAAAGCAAAAAATGGATAAAGAAGTTGTGGCACATACGTACAATGCAATATCACTCAGCAATGAAATCTGCGTCATCAGGCCCGTAGCGGCATAGTGAGTGGATGCAGGTACGGTGATTCTACGTGAACTACGTCACACAGAAAAAGAAACATCATAAGATATCACTAATACACGGAATGTAAACTTGACTACACATGAACTGAATTACAAAACAGAACAGGGTGTCAAATTTAGAAAACCAACTAGTGCTTGCTTATGGGGAAAGGTGGCTTGGGGTGCTGCATAAAACCAGAGGCTGAAATTAGCACAGATATCTTTCCATAAGCCAAATATGTAATAGACAAAACCTACTCCTTGCTCAACGAAATGGACCCAACACCACATATTCAATGCCTAGGAATATACCTGACTAGGAAGAATCTTAAAACCCATGGATATATATGTCTCCGTAAGAGAATCAAGCGTGTGTACAGCGGCCGAAACGCAGCAGTGAAAATCCGATAAATCCCATTATCAAAATAAATTTCGAAAACAAAACACAAAGACAGTGAAATAGAGAGCAATTCTTAAATAATTCACTCAGGGCATGTGATGCAACCGGGATTGACCACATCTACACCCAGAGCTGGTTGAGACATAAGGCTGGACACTTCAGGCTGATAGCATTGGTGAGTTTCGGTGAGCAAATGCAGACCCTTTGAAGTCATACTGCATGGTACCCATTCCATGGGTCCCAACTCTCCAGGTTCAAGGGATTCTTCCTCCAGCTAAAACATGCATGGGAAACCCAGAGTATCGTCCACCGTGTGATTGGGAAACGATTTAAAATGCAACTCAGTTTTCGTATCCTGGTCCTCGGGTTCACCATTCCAGATGCTTTACTAACACTCTCCCCGCTTGGAGAGTCAGTGCCTTTAACCTCCTCTTTGGCACAGCTTGCAATTTCTGTGCAAGATGAACAGGAATAGGGAGAACCAATGAGAGACTAGCTGTAGGTGTCTGCACGGGCAAATGTAACGCTCATTGCCCACCAGGAAGAGGAATTAAACAAAGGCTCAGCGTGCCCTGCTGAAAACAGATTAGGGCCTGAAGCAATCCTTTGGTTTTCTGTCCAGCTCACAAGAAAGCGAGTTGAAGAAAGGAGCTCAGGGGCACTGTAATTCACAAACCTGCAGAGTTATAAATGACAGCTCTCCTCCAAAAATATATTGAAGTAAGCCTGCGAAGGGGACTTGAAAGCGGGGCAGAATTTCAGGAAAACGATTGCAGGGGGTAGACTGGAATTGCCCTGAAAGCATAGGAAAAGAGGCAGAACATCGACAATGATGCACTTGGCCAAAAAGGGCGTATGCGTTTTTTCCTGAATATATTCATCAAAAAACGCATACGCCTTTTTGGCCAACCAAGCAAGCCTGTAAAGCAAATCTGCACTACAATGAAATCTCACTACCCGCCCGGGCAAAAGGGCCATCTGAAAAAAGTGTAAAATTCAGAAAGGTAGGACAGGATATGGAGAACAGGGAGCCTTGTTATGCTGATTGGGAGGATGTAAATTGCCAGCAGCCACTCTGGAGAAGTGTATGGTGTTTCCTGAAACACGTAAGAAACAAAGCAACACAGCCTATGGCACTTCCACTTATGGTCTTATAGCTTACGGAAATTAAAATCAAAAACAGACAGCCACCCCAATATTTGGGACGGCTGTGTTCCCAAGAAGCTCGTCTACAGTACCAGGTAAATATCCCAGAAAGCAAAAAATGGATAAAGAAGTTGTGGCACGTACGTACAATGCAATATCACTCAGCAATGAAATCTGTGTCATCAGGCCCGTAGTGGCATAGTGAGTGGATGCAGGTACGGTGATTCTACGTGAACTACGTCACACAAAAAAAGAAACATCATAAGATATCACTAATACACGGAATGTAAACTTGACTACACATGAACTGAATTACAAAACAGAACAGGGTCTCAAATTTAGAAAACCAACTAGTGCTTGCTTATCGGGAAAGGTGCGTTGGGGTGCTGCATAAAACCAGAGACTGAAATTAGCACAGATAACATTCCATAAGCCAAATATGTAATAGACAAGACCTACTCATTGCTCAACGAAATGGACTCAACACCACATATTCAACGCCTAGGAATATACCTGACTAGGAAGAATCTTAAAACCCATGGATATAAATGTCTCCGTTAGAGAATCAAGCGTGTGTACAGCGGCCGAAACGCAGCAGTGAAAATCCGATAAATCCCATTATCAAAATAAATTTCGAAAACAAAACACAAAGACAGTGAAATAGAGAGCAATTCTTAAATAATTCACTCAGGGCATGTGATGCAACCGGGATTGACCACATCTACACCCAGAGCTGGTTGAGACATAAGGCTGGACACTTCAGCCTGATAGCATTGGTGAGTTTCGGTGAGCAAATGCAGACCCTTTGAAGTCATACTGCATGGTAGCCATTCCATGGGTCCCAAATCTCCAGGTTCAAGGGATTCTTCCTCCAGCTAAAACATGCATGGGAAACCCAGAGTATCGTCCACCGTGTGATTGGGAAACGATTTAAAATGCATCTAAGTTTTCGTATCCTGGTCCTCGGGTTCACCATTCCAGATGCTTTACTAACACTCTCCTCCCTTGGAGAGTCAGTGCCTTTAACCTCCTGTTTGGCACAGCTTGCAATTTCTGTGCAAGATGAACAGGAATAGGGAGAACCAATGAGAGACTAGCTGTAGGTGTCTGCACGGGCAAATGTAACGCTCATTGCCCACCAGGAAGAGGAATTAAACAAAGGATCAGTGTGCCCTGCTGGAAACAGATTAGGGCCTGAAGCAATCCTGCGGTTTTGTGCCCAGCTCACAAGAAAGCGAGTTGAAGAAAGGAGCTCAGGGGCACTGTATTTCACAAACCTGCAGAGTTATAAATGACAGCTATCCTCCAAAAATATATTGAAGTAAGCCTGCGAAGGGTACTTGAATGCGGGGCAGAATTTCAGGAAAACGATTGCAGGGGGTAGACTGGAATTGCCCTGAAAGCATAGGAAAAGAGGTAGAACATCGACAATGATGCACTTGGCCAAAAAGGGCGTATGCGTTTTTTCCTGAATATATTCAGGAAAAAACGCATACGCCGTTTTTGGCCAACCAAGCAAGCCTGTAAAGGAAATCTGCACTACAATGATGTCTCACTGCCCCCCGGGCAAAAGGGCCATCTGAAAAAAGTGTAAAATCCAGAAAGGTAGGACAGGATATGGAGAACAGGTAGCCTTGTTATGCTGATTGGCAGGATGTAAATTGCCAGCAGCCACCCTGGAGAAGTGTATGGTGTTTCCTGAAACACGTAAGAAACAAAGCAACACAGCCTATGGCACTTCCACTTATGGTCCTATAGCTTACGGAAATTAAAATCAAAAACAGACAGCCACCCCAATATTTGGGACGGCTGTGTTCACAAGAAGCTCGTCTACAGTATCAGGTAAATATCCCAGAAAGCAATAAATGGATAAAGAAGTTGTGGCACGTACGTACAATGCAATATCACTCAGCAATGAAATCTGCGTCATCAGGCCCGTAGCGGCATAGTGAGTGGATGCAGGTACGGTGATTCTACGTGAACTACGTCACACAGAAAAAGAAACATCATAAGATATCACTAATACACGGAATGTAAACTTGACTACACATGAACTGAATTACAAAACAGAACAGGGTCTCAAATTTAGAAAACCAACTAGTGCTTGCTTATGGGGAAAGGTGGCTTGGGATGCTGCATAAAACCAGAGGCTGAAATTAGCTCAGATAACTTTCCATAAGCCAAATATGTAATAGACAAGACCTACTCCTTGCTCAACGAAATGGACCCAACACCACATATTCAACGCCTAGGAATATACCTGACTAGGAAGAATCTTAAAACCCATGGAAATATATGTCTCCGTAAGTGAATCAAGCGTGTGTACAGCGGCCGAAACGCAGCAGTGAAAATCCGATAAATCCCATTATCAAAATAAATTTCGAAAACAAAACACAAAGACAGTGAAATAGAGAGCAATTCTTAAATAATTCACTCAGGGCATGTGATGCAACCGGGATTGACCACATCTACACCCAGAGCTGGTTGAGACATAAGGCTGGACACTTCAGGCTGATAGCATTGGTGAGTTTCGGTGAGCAAATGCAGACCCTTTGAAGTCATACTGCATGGTACCCATTCCATGGGTCCCAACTCTTCAGGTTCAAGTCATTCTTCCTCCAGCCAAAACATGCATGGGAAACACAGAGTATCGTCTACCGTGTGATTAGGAAACGATTTAAAATGCATCTCAGTTTTCGTATCCTGGTCCTCGGGTTCACCATTCCAGATGCTTTACTAACACTCTCCCCGCATGGAGAGTCAGTGCCTTTAACCTCCTCTTTGGCACAGCTTGCAATTTCTGTGCAAGATGAACAGGAATAGGGAGAACCAGTGAGAGACTAGCTGTAGGTGTCTGCACAGGCAAATGTAACGCTCATTGCCGACCAGGAAGAGGAATTAAACAAAGGCTCAGTGTGCCCTGCTGGAAACAGATTAGGGCCTAAAGCAATCCTGCGGTTTTGTGCCCAGCTCACAAGAAAGCGAGTTGAAGAAAGGAGCTCAGGGTCACTGTACTTCACAAACCTGCAGAGTTATAAATGACAGCTATCCTCCAAAAATATATTGAAGTAAGCCTGCGAAGGGGACTTGAAAGCGGGGCTGAATTTCAGGAAAACGATTGCAGGGGGTAGACTGTAATTGCCCTGAAAGCATAGGAAAAGAGGCACAACGTCGACAATGATGCACTTGGCCAAAAAGGGCGTATGCGTTTTTTCCTGAATATATTCAGGAAAAAACGCATACGCCCTTTTTGGCCAACCAAGCAAGCCTGTAAAGGAAATCTGCACTACAATGAAATCTCACTGCCCCCCCGGGCAAAAGGGCCATCTGAAAAAAGTGTAAAATAAAGAAAGGTAGGACAGGATATGGAGAACAGGGAGCCTTGTTATGCTGATTGGCAGGATGTAAATTGCCAGCAGCCACCCTGGAGAAGTGTATGGTGTTTCCTGAAACACGTAAGAAACAAAGCAACACAGCCTATGGCACTTCCACTTATGGTCCTATAGCTTACGGAAATTAAAATCAAAAACAGACAGCCACCCCAATATTTGGGACGGCTGTGTTCACAAGAAGCTCGTCTACAGTATCAGGTAAATATCCCAGAAAGCAAAAAATGGATAAAGAAGTTGTGGCACGTACGTGCAATGCAATATCACTCAGCAATGAAATCTGTGTCATCAGGCCCGTAGCGGCATAGTGAGTGGATGCAGGTACGGTGATTCTACGTGAACTACGTCACACAGAAAAAGAAACATCATAAGATATCACTAATACACGGAATGTAAACTTGACTACACATGAACTGAATTACAAAACAGAACAGGGTCTCAAATTTAGAAAACCAACTAGTGCTTGCTTATGGGGAAAGGTGCGTTGGGGGGCTGCATAAAACCAGAGACTGAAATTAGCACAGATAACATTCCATAAGCCAAATATGTAATAGACAAGACCTACTCCTTGCTCAACGAATTGGACTCAACACCACATATTCAACGCCTAGGAATATACCTGACTAGGAAGAATCTTAAAACCCATGGATATATATGTCTCCGTAAGAGAATCAAGCGTGTGCACAGCGGCGGAAATGCAGCAGTGAAAATCCGATAAATCCCATTATCAAAATAAATTTCGAAAACAAAACACAAAGACAGTGAAATACAGAGCAATTCTTAAATAATTCACTCAGGGCATGTGATGCAACCGGGATTGACCACATCTACACCCAGAGCTGGTTGAGACATAAGGCTGGACACTTCAGGCTGATAGCACTGGTGAGTTTCGGTGAGCAAATGCAGACCCTTTGAAGTCATACTGCATGGTACCCATTCCATGGGTCCCAACTCTCCAGGTTCAAGGCATTCTTCCTCCAGCTAAAACATGCATGGGAAACCCAGAGTATCGTCCACCGTGTGATTGGGAAACGATTTAAAATGCATCTCAGTTTTCGTATCCTGGTCCTCGGGTTCACCATTCCAGATGCTTTACTAACACTCTCCCCGCTTGGAGAGTCAGTGCCTTTAACCTCCTGTTTGGCACAGCTTGCCATTTCTGTGCAAGATGAACAGTAATAGGGAGAACCAATGAGAGGCTAGCTGTAGGTGTCTGCACGGGCAAATGTAACGCTCATTGCCCACCAGGAAGAGGAATTAAACAAAGGCTCAGTGTGCCCTGCTGGAAACAGATTAGGGCCTGAAGCAATCCTGCGGTTTTGTGCCGAGCTCACAAGAAAGCGAGTTGAAGAAAGGAGCTCAGGGGCACTGTACTTCACAAACCTGCAGAGTTATAAATGACAGCTATCCCCCAAAAATATATTGAAGTAAGCCTGCGAAGGGGACTTGAAAGCGGGGCTGAATTTCAGGAAAACGATTGCAGGGGGTAGACTGGAATTGCCCTGAAAGCATAGGAAAAGAGGCACAACGTCGACAATGATGCACTTGGCCAAAAAGGGCGTATGCGTTTTTTCCTGAATATATTCAGGAAAAAACGCATATGCCCTTTTTGGCCAACCAAGCAAGCCTGTAAAGGAAATCTGCACTACAATGAAATCTCACTGCCCCCCCGGGCAAAAGGGCCATCTGAAAAAAGTATAAAATCCAGAAAGGTAGGACAGGATATGGAGAACAGGGAGCCTTGTTATGCTGATTGGCAGGATGTAAATTGCCAGCAGCCACCCTGGAGAAGTGTATGGTGTTTCCTGAAACACGTAAGAAACAAAGCAACACAAACTATGGCACTTCCACTTATGGTCCTATAGCTTACGGAAATTAAAATCAAAAACAGACAGCCACCCCAATATTTGGGACGCCTGTGTTCACAAGAAGCTGGTCTACAGTATCAGGTAAATATCCCAGAAAGCAAAAAATGGATAAAGAAGTTGTGGCACATACGTACAATGCAATATCACTCAGCAATGAAATCTGTGTCATCAGGCCCGTAGCGGCATAGTGAGTGGATGCAGGTACGGTGATTCTACGTGAACTACGTCACACAGAAAAAGAAACATCATAAGATATCACTAATACACGGAATGTAAACTTGACTACACATGAACTGAATTACAAAACAGAACAGGGTCTCAAATTTAGAAAACCAACTAGTGCTTGCTTATGGGGAAAGGTGCCTTGGGGTGCTGCATAAAACCAGAGACTGAAATTAGCACAGATAACTTTCCATAAGCCAAATATGTAATAAACAAGACCTACTCCTTGCTCAAAGAAATGGACCCAACACCACATATTCAACGCCTAGGAATATACCTGACTAGGAAGAATCTAAAAACCCATGGATATATATGTCTCCGTAAGAGAATCAAGCGTGTGTACAGCGGCCGAAACGCAGCAGTGAAAATCCGATAAATCCAATTATCAAAATAAATTTCGAAAACAAAACACAAAGACAGTGAAATAGAGAGCAATTCTTAAATAATTCACTCAGGGCATGTGATGCAACCGGGATTGACCACATCTACACCCAGAGCTGGTTGAGACATAAGGCTGGACACTTCTGGCTGATAGCACTGGTGAGTTTCGGTGAGCAAATGCAGACCCTTTGAAGTCATACTGCATGGTACCCATTCAATGGGTCCCAACTCTCCAGGTTCAAGGCATTCTTCCTCCAGCTAAAACATGCATGGGAAACCCAGAGTATTGTCCACCGTGTGATTGGGAAACGATTTAAAATGCATCTCAGTTTTCGTATCCTGGTCCTCGGGTTCACCATTCCAGATGCTTTACTAACACTCTCCCCGCTTGGAGAGTCAGTGCCTTTAACCTCCTGTTTGGCACAGCTTGCCATTTCTGTGCAAGATGAACAGGAATAGGGAGAACCAATGAGAGACTAGCTGTAGGTGTCTGCACGGGCAAATGTAACGCTCATTGCCCACCAGGAAGAGGAATTAAACAAAGGCTCAGTGTGCCCTGCTGGAAACAGATTAGGGCCTGAAGCAATCCTGCGGTTTTGTGCCCAGCTCACAAGAAAGCGAGTTGAAGAAAGGAGCTCAGGGGCACTGTACTTCACAAACCTGCAGAGTTATAAATGACAGCTATCCTCCAAAAATATATTGAAGTAAGCCTGCGAAGAGGACTTGAAAGCGGGGCTAAATTTCAGGAAAACGATTGCAGGGGGTAGACTGGAATTGCCCTGAAAGCATAGGAAAAGAGGCACAACGTCGACAATGATGCACTTGGCCAAAAAGGGCGTATGCGTTTTTTCCTGAATATATTCAGGAAAAAACGCATACGCCCTTTTTGGCCAACCAAGCAAGCCTGTAAAGGAAATCTGCACTACAATGAAATCTCACTGCCCCCCCGGGCAAAAGGGCCATCTGAAAAAAGTGTAAAATCCAGAAAGGTAGGACAGGATATGGAGAACAGGGAGCCTTGTTATGCTGATTGGCAGGATGTAAATTGCCAGCAGCCACCCTGGAGAAGTGTATGGTGTTTCCTGAAACACGTAAGAAACAAAGCAACACAGCCTATGGCACTTCCACTTATGGTCCTATAGCTTACGGAAATTAAAATCAAAAACAGACAGCCACCCCAATATTTGGGACGCCTGTGTTCACAAGAAGCTCGTCTACAGTATCAGGTAAATATCCCAGAAAGCAAAAAATGGATAAAGAAGTTGTGGCACGTACGTACAATGCAATATCACTCAGCAATGAAATCTGTGTCATCAGGCCCGTAGCGGCATAGTGAGTGGATGCAGGTACGGTGATTCTACGTGAACTACGTCACACAGAAAAAGAAACATCATAAGATATCACTAATACACGGAATGTAAACTTGACTACACATGAACTGAATTACAAAAAAGAACAGGGTCTCAAATTTAGAAAACCAACTAGTGCTTGCTTATGGGGAAAGGTGCCTTGGGGTGCTGCATAAAACCAGAGACTGAAATTAGCACAGATAACTTTCCATAAGCCAAATATGTAATAGACAAGACCTACTCCTTGCTCAACGAAATGGACTCAACACCACATATTCAACGCCTAGGAATATACCTGACTAGGAAGAATCTTAAAACCCATGGATATATATGTCTCCGTAAGAGAATCAAGCGTGTGTACAGCGGCGGAAATGCAGCAGTGAAAATCCGATAAATCCCATTATCAAAATAAATTTCGAAAACAAAACACAAAGACAGTGAAATAGAGAGCAATTCTTAAATAATTCACTCAGGGCATGTGATGCAACCGGGATTGACCACATCTACACCCAGAGCTGGTTGAGACATAAGGCTGGACACTTCTGGCTGATAGCACTGGTGAGTTTCGGTGAGCAAGTGCAGACCCTTTGAAGTCATACTGCATTGTACCCATTCCATGGGTCCCAACTCTCCAGGTTCAAGGCATTCTTCCTCCAGCTAAAACATGCATGGGAAACCCAGAGTATCGTCCGTGTGATTGGGAAACGATTTAAAATGCATCTCAGTTTTCGTATCCTGGTCCTCGGGTTCACCATTCCAGATGCTTTACTAACACTCTCCCCGCTTGGAGAGTCAGTGCCTTTAACCTCCTGTTTGGCAGAGCTTGCCATTTCTGTGCAAGATGAACAGGAATAGGGAGAACCAATGAGAGACTAGCTGTAGGTGTCTGCACGGGCAAATGTAACGCTCATTGCCCACCAGGAAGAGGAATTAAACAAAGGCTCAGTGTGCCCTGCTGGAAACAGATTAGGGCCTGAAGCAATCCTGCGGTTTTGTGCCCAGCTCACAAGAAAGCGAGTTGAAGAAAGGAGCTCAGGGGCACTGTACTTCACAAACCTGCAGAGTTATAAATGACAGCTATCCTCCAAAAATATATTGAAGTAAGCCTGCGAAGGGGACTTGAAAGCGGGGCTGAATTTCAGGAAAACGATTGCAGGGGGTAGACTGGAATTGCCCTGAAAGCATAGGAAAAGAGGCACAACGTCGACAATGATGCACTTGGCCAAAAAGGGCGTATGCGTTTTTTCCTGAATATATTCAGGAAATAACGCATACGCCCTTTTTGGCCAACCAAGCAAGCCTGTAAAGGAAATCTGCACTACAATGAAATCTCACTGCCCCCCCGGGCAAAAGGGCCATCTGAAAAAAGTGTAAAATCCAGAAAGGTAGGACAGGATATGGAGAACAGGGAGCCTTGTTATGCTAATTGGCAGGATGTAAATTGCCAGCAGCCACCCTGGAGAAGTGTATGGTGTTTCCTGAAACACGTAAGAAACAAAGCAAAACAGCCTATGGCACTTCGAATTATGGTCCTATAGCTTACGGAAATTAAAATCAAAAACAGACAGCCACCCCAATATTTGGGACGGCTGTGTTCACAAGAAGCTCGTCTACAGTATCAGGTAAATATCCCAGAAAGCAAAAAATGGATAAAGAAGTTGTGGCACGTATGTACAATGCAATATCACTCAACAATGAAATCTGTGTCATCAGGCCCGTAGCGGCATAGTGAGTGGATGCAGGTACGGTGATTCTACGTGAACTACGTCACACAGAAAAAGAAACATCATAAGATATCACTAATACACGGAATGTAAACTTGACTACTCATGAACTTAATTACAAAAAAGAACAGGGTCTCAAATTTAGAAAACCAACTAGTGCTTGCTTATGGTGAAAGGTGCGTTGGGGTGCTGCATAAAACCAGAGACTGAAATTAGCACAGTAACTTTCCATAAGCCAAATATGTAATAGACAAGACCTACTCCTTGCTCAACGAAATGGACCCAACACCACATATTCAACGCCTAGGAATATACCTGACTAGAAAGAATCTTAAAACCCATGGATATATATGTCTCCGTAAGAGAATCAAGCGTGTGTACAGTGGCCGAAACACAGCAGTGAAAATCCGATAAATCCCATTATCAAAATAAATTTCGAAAACAAAACACAAAGACAGTGAAATAGAGAGCAATTCTTAAATAATTCACTCAGGGCATGTGATGCAACCGGGATTTACCACATCTACACCCAGAGCTGGTTGAGACATAAGGCTGGACACTTCAGGCTGATAGCATTGGTGAGTTTCGGTGAGCAAATGCAGACCCTTTGAAGTCATACTGCATGGTACCCATTCCATGGGTCCCAACTCTCCAGGTTCAAGGGATTCGTCCTCCAGCTAAAACATGCATGGGAAACCCAGAGTATCGTCCACCGTGTGATTGGGAAACGATTTAAAATGCATCTCAGTTTTCGTATCCTGGTCCTCGGGTTCACCATTCCAGATGCTTTACTAACACTCTCCCCGCTTGGAGAGTCAGTGCCTTTAACCTCCTCTTTGGCACAGCTTGCAATTTCTGTGCAAGATGAACAGGAATAGGGAGAACCAATGAGAGACTAGCCGTAGGTGTCTGCACGGGCAAATGTAATGCTCATTGCCCAACAGGAAGAGGAATTAAACAAAGGCTCAGCATGCCCTGCTGAAAACAGATTAGGGCCTGAAGCAATCCTGCGGTTTTGTGCCCAGCTCACAAGAAAGCGTGTTGAAGAAAGGAGCTCAGGGGCACTGTAATTCACAAACCTGCAGAGTTATAAATGACAGCTATCCTCCAAAAATATATTGAAGTAAGCCTGCGAAGGGGACTTGAAAGGGGGCAGAATTTCAGGAAAACGATTGCAGGGGTAGACTGGAATTGCCCTGAAAGCATAGGGAAAGAGGCACAACGTCGACAATGATGCACTTGGCCAAAAAGGGCGTATGCGTTTTTTCCTGAATATATTCAGGAAAAAACGCATACGCCCTTTTTGGCCAACCAAGCAAGCCTGTAAAGGAAATCTGCACCACAACGAAGTCTCACTGCACCCCGGGCAAAAGGGCCATCTGAAAAAAAGTGTAAAATCCAGAAAGGTAGGACAGGATATGGAGAACAGGGAGCCTTGTTATGCTGATTGGCAGGATGTAACTTGCCAGCAGCCACCCTGGAGAAGTGTATGGTGTTTCCTGAAACACGTAAGAAACAAAGCAACACAGCCTATGGCACTTCCACTTATGGTCCTATAGCTTACGGAAATTAAAATCAAAAACAGACAGCCACCCCAATATTTGGGACGGCTGTGTTCACAAGAAGCTCGTCTACAGTATCAGGTAAATATCCCAGAAAGCAAACAATGGATAAAGAAGTTGCGGCACGTACGTACAATGCAATAACACTCAGCAATGAAATCTGTGTCATCAGGCCCGTAGCGGCATAGTGAGTGGATGCAGGTACGGTGATTCTACGTGAACTACGTCACACAGAAAAAGAAACATCATAAGATATCACTAATACACGGAATGTAAACTTGACTACACATGAACTGAATTACAAAACAGAACAGGGTCTCAAATGTAGAAAACCAACTAGTGCTTGCTTATGGGGAAAGGTGCATTGGGGTGCTACATAAAACCAGAGACTGAAATTAGCACAGATAACATTCCATAAGCCAAATATGTAATAGACAAGACCTACTCCTTGCTCAATGAAATGGACTCAACACCACATATTCAACGCCTAGGAATATACCTGACTAGGAAGAATCTTAAAACCCATGGATATATATGTCTCCGTAAGAGAATCAAGCGTGTGTACAGCGGCGGAAATGCAGCAGTGAAAATCCGATAAATCCCATTATCAAAATAAATTTCGAAAACAAAACACAAAGACAGTGAAATAGAGAGCAATTCTTAAATAATTCACTCAGGGCATGTGATGCAACCGGGATTGACCACATCTACACCCAGAGCTGGTTGAGACATAAGGCTGGACACTTCTGGCTGATAGCACTGGTGAGTTTCGGTGAGCAAATGCAGACCCTTTGAAGTCATACTGCATGGTACCCATTCCATGGGTCCCAACTCTCCAGGTTCAAGGCATTCTTCCTCCAGCTAAAACATGCATGGGAAACCCAGAGTATCGTCTGTGTGATTGGGAAATGATTTAAAATGCATCTCAGTTTTCGTATCCTGGTCCTCGGGTTCACCATTCCAGATGCTTTACTAACACTCTCCCCGCTTGGAGAGTCAGTGCCTTTAACCTCCTGTTTGGCACAGCTTGCCATTTCTGTGCAAGATGAACAGGAATAGGGAGAACCAATGAGAGAATAGCTGTAGGTGTCTGCACGGGCAAATGTAACGCTCATTGCCCACCAGGAAGAGGAATTAAACAAAGGCTCAGTGTGCCCTGCTGGAAACAGATTAGGGCCTGAAGCAATCCTGCGGTTTTGTGCCCAGCTCACAAGAAAGCGAGTTGAAGAAAGGAGCTCAGGGGCACTGTACTTCACAAACCTGCAGAGTTATAAATGACAGCTATCCTCCAAAAATATATTGAAGTAAGCCTGCGAAGGGGACTTGAAAGCGGGGCTGAATTTCAGGAAAACGATTGCAGGGGGTAGACTGGAATTGCCCTGAAAGCATAGGAAAAGAGGCACAATGTCGACAATGATGCACTTGGCCAAAAAGGGCGTATGCGTTTTTTCCTGAATATATTCAGGAAATAACGCATATGCCCTTTTTGGCCAACCAAGCAAGCCTGTAAATGAAATCTGCACTACAATGAAATCTCACTGCCCCCCCGGGCAAAAGGGCCATCTGAAAAAAGTGTAAAATCCAGAAAGGTAGGACAGGATATGGAGAACAGGGAGCCTTGTTATGCTAATTGGCAGGATGTAAATTGCCAGCAGCCACCCTGGAGAAATGTATGGTGTTTCCTGAAACACGTAAGAAACAAAGCAACACAGCCTATGGCACTTCCACTTATGGTCCTATAGCTTACGGAAATTAAAATCAAAAACAGACAGCCACCCCAATATTTGGGACGGCTGTGTTCACAAGAAGCTCGTCTACAGTATCAGGTAAATATCCCAGAAAGCAAAAAATGGATAAAGAAGTTGTGGCACGTACGTGCAATGCAATATCACTCAGCAATGAAATCTGTGTCATCAGGCCCGTAGCGGCATAGTGAGTGGATGCAGGTACGGTGATTCTACGTGAACTACGTCACACAGAAAAAGAAACATCATAAGATATCACTAATACACGGAATGTAAACTTGACTACACATGAACTGAATTACAAAACAGAACAGGGTCTCAAATTTAGAAAACCAACTAGTGCTTGCTTATGGGGAAAGGTGCGTTGGGGTGCTGCATAAAACCAGAGACTGAAATTAGCACAGATAACATTCCATAAGCCAAATATGTAATAGACAAGACCTACTCCTTGCTCAACGAAATGGACTCAACACCACATATTCAACGCCTAGGAATATACCTGACTAGGAAGAATCTTAAAACCCATGGATATATATGTCTCCGTAAGAGAATCAAGCGTGTGTACAGCGGCGGAAATGCAGCAGTGAAAATCCGATAAACCCCATTATCAAAATAAATTTCGAAAACAAAACACAAAGACAGTGAAATAGAGAGCAATTCTTAAATAATTCACTCAGGGCATGTGATCCAACCGGGATTGACCACATCTACACCCAGAGCTGGTTGAGACGTAAGGCTGGACACTTCTGGCTGATAGCACTGGTGAGTTTCGGTGAGCAAATGCAGACCCTTTGAAGTCATACTGCATGGTACCCATTCCATGGGTCCCAACTCTCCAGGTTCAAGGGATTCTTCCTCCAGCTAAAACATGCATGGGAAACCCAGAGTATCGTCCACCGTGTGATTGGGAAACGATTTAAAATGTATCTCAGTTTTCGTATCCTGGTCCTCGGGTTCACCATTCCAGATGCTTTACTAACACTCTCCCCGCTTGGAGAGTCAGTGCCTTTAACCTCCTGTTTGGCACAGCTTGCCATTTCTGTGCAAGATGAACAGGAACAGGGAGAACCTATGAGAGACTAGCTGTAGGTGTCTGCACGGGCAAATGTAACGCTCATTGCCCACCAGGAAGAGGAATTAAACAAAGGCTCAGTGTGCCCTGCTGGAAACAGATTAGGGCCTGAAGCAATCCTGCGGTTTTGTGCCCAGCTCACAAGAAAGCGAGTTGAAGAAAGGAGCTCAGGGGCACTGTACTTCACAAACCTGCAGAGTTATAAATGACAGCTATCCTCCAAAAATATATTGAAGTAAGCCTGCGAAGGGGACTTGAAAGCGGGGCTGAATTTCAGGAAAACGATTGCAGGGGGTAAACTGGAATTGCCCTGAAAGCATAGGAAAAGAGGCACAACGTCGACAATGATGCACTTGACCAAAAAGGGCGTATGCGTTTTTTCCTGAATATATTTAGGAAAAAAGGCATACGCCCTTTTTGGCCAACCAAGCAAGCCTGTAAAGGAAATCTGCACTACAATGAAATCTCACTGCCCCCCCCGGGCAAAAGGGCCATCTGAAAAAAGTGTAAAATCCAGAAAGGTAGGACAGGATATGGAGAACAGGGAGCCTAGTTATGCTGATTGGCAGGATGTAAATTGCCAGCAGCCAACCTGGAGAAGTGTATGGTGTTTCCTGAAACACGTAAGAAACAAAGCAACACAGCCTATGGCACTTCCACTTATGGTCCTATAGCTTACGGAAATTAAAATCAAAAACAGACAGCCACCCCAATATTTGGGACGGCTGTGTTCCCAAGAAGCTCGTCTACAGTATCAGGTAAATATCCCAGAAAGCAAAAAATGGATAAAGAAGTTGTGGCACGTACGTACAATGCAATATCACTCAGCAATGAAATCTGTGTCATCAGGCCCGTAGCGGCATAGTGAGTGGATGCAGGTACGGTGATTCTACGTGAACTACGTCACACAGAAAAAGAAACATCATAAGATATCACTAATACACGGAATGTAAACTTGACTACACATGAACTGAATTACAAAACAGAACAGGGTCTCAAATTTAGAAAACCAACTAGTGCTTGCTTATGGGGAAAGGTGCCTTGGGGTGCTGCATAAAACCAGAGACTGAAATTAGCACAGATAACTTTCCATAAGCCAAATATGTAATAGACAAGACCTACTCCTTGCTCAACGAAATGGACCCAACACCACATATTCAACGCCTAGGAATATACCTGACTAGGAAGAATCTTAAAACCCATGGATATATATGTCTCCTTAAGAGAATCAAGCGTGTGTACAGCGGCCGAAACGCAGCAGTGAAAATCCGATAAATCCCATTATCAAAATAATTTTCGAAAACAAAACACAAAGACAGTGAAATAGAGAGCAATTCTTAAATAATTCACTCAGGGCATGTGATGCAACCGGGATTGACCACATCTACACCCAGAGCTGGTTGAGACATAAGGCTGGACACTTCAGGCTGATAGCATTGGTGAGTTTCGATGAGCAAATGCAGACCCTTTGAAGTCATACTGCATGGTACCCATTCCATGGGTCCCAACTCTCCAGGTTCAAGGGATTCTTCCTCCAGCTAAAACATGCATGGGAAACCCAGAGTATCGTCCACCGTGTGATTGGGAAATGATTTAAAATGCATCTCAGTTTTCGTTTCCTTGTCCTCGGGTTCACCATTCCAGATGCTTTACTAACACTCTCCCCGCTTGGAGAGTCAGTGCCTTTAACCTCCTGTTTCGCACAGCTTGCAATTTCTGTGCAAGATGAACAGGAATAGGGAGAACCAATGAGAGACTAGCTGTAGGTGTCTGCACGGGCAAATGTAACGCTCATTGCCGACCAGGAAGAGGAATTAAACAAAGGCTCAGTGTGCCCTGCTGGAAACAGATAAGGGCCTGAAGCAATCCTGCGGTTTTGTGCCCAGCTCACAAGAAAGCGAGTTGAAGAAAGGAGCTCAGGGGCACTGTACTTCACAAACCTGCAGAGTTATAAATGACAGCTATCCTCCAAAAATATATTGAAGTAAGCCTGCGAAGGGGACTTGAAAGCGGGGCAGAATTTCAGGAAAACGATTGCAGGGTGTAGACTGGAATTGCCCTGAAAGCATAGGAAAAGAGGCACAACGTCGACAATGATGCACTTGGCCAAAAAGGGCGTATGCGTTTTTTCCTGAATATATTCAGGAAAAAACGCATACGCACTTTTTGGCCAACCAAGCAAGCCTGTAAAGGAAATCTGCACTACAATGAAATGTCACTGCCCCCCCGGGCAAAAGGGCCATCTGAAAAAAGTGTAAAATCCAGAAAGGTAGGACAGGATATGGAGAACAGGGAGCCTTGTTATGCTGATTGGCAGGATGTAAATTGCCAGCAGCCACCCTGGAGAAGTGTATGGTGTTTCCTGAAACACGTAAGAAACAAAGCAACACAGCCTATGGCACTTCCACTTATGATCCCAAAGATTACGGAAATTAAAATCAAAAACAGACAGCCACCCCAATATTTGGGACGGCTGTGTGCACAAGAAGCTCGTCTACAGTACCAGGTAAATATCCCAGAAAGCAAAAAATGGAAAAAGAAGTTGTGGCACGTACGTGCAATGCAATATCACTCAGCAATGAAATCTGTGTCATCAGGCCCGTAGCGGCATATTGAGTGGATGCAGGTACGGTGATTCTACGTGAACTACGTCACACAGAAAAAGAAACATCATAAGATATCACTAATACACGGAATGTAAACTTGACTACACATGAACTGAATTACAAAACAGAACAGGGTCTCAAATTTAGAAAACCAACTAGTGCTTGCTTATGGGGAAAGGTGCCTTGGGGTGCTGCATAAAACCAGAGACTGAAATTAGCACAGATAACATTCCATAAGCCAAATATGTAATAGACAAGACCTACTCCTTGCTCAACGAAATGGACTCAACACCACATATTCAACGCCTAGGAATATACCTGACTAGGAAGAATCTTAAAACCCATGGATTTATATGTCTCCGTAAGAGAATCAAGCGTGTGTACAGTGGCATAAAGGCAGCAGTGAAAATCCGATAAATCCCATTATCAAAATAAATTTCAAAAACAAAACACAAAGACAGTGAAATAGAGAGCAATTCTTAAATAATTCACTCAGGGCATGTGATGCAACCGGGATTGACCACATCTACACCCAGAGCTGGTTGAGACATAAGGCTGGACACTTCAGGCTGATAGCATTGGTGAGTTTCGGTGAGCAAATGCAGACCCTTTGAAGTCATACTGCATGGTACCCATTCCATGGGTCCCAACTCTCCAGGTTCAAGGGATTCTTCCTCCAGCTAAAACATGCATGGGAAACCCAGAGTATCGTCCACCATGTGATTGGGAAACGATTTAAAATGTATCTCAGTTTTCGTATCCTGGTCCTCGGGTTCACCATTCCAGATGCTTTACTAACACTCTCCCCGCTTGGAGAGTCAGTGCCTTTAACCTCCTCTTTGGCACAGCTTGCAATTTCTGTGCAAGATGAACAGGAATAGGGAGAACCAATGAGAGACTAGCTGTAGGTGTCTGCACGGGCAAATGTAACGCTCATTTCCCACCAGGAAGAGGAATTAAACAAAGGCTCAGCAAGCCCTGCCGAAAACAGATTAGGGCCTGAAGCAATCCTGCGGTTTTGTGCCCAGCTCACAAGAAAGCGAGTTGAACAGAGGAGCTCAGGGGCACTGTAATTCACAAACCTGCAGAGTTATAAATGACAGCTATCCTCCAAAAATATATTGAATAAAGCCTGCGAAGGGGACTTGAAAGCGGGGCAGAGTTTCAGGAAAACCATTGCAGGGGGTAGACTGGAATTGCCCTGAAAGCGTAGGAAAAGAGGCAGAAGGTGGACAATGATGCACTTGGCCAAAAAGGGCGTATGCGTTTTTTCCTGAATATATTCAGGAAAAAACGCATACGCCCTTTTTGGCCAACCAAGCAAGCCTGTAAAGGAAATCTGCACTACAATGAAGTCTCACTGCCCCCCGGGCAAAAGGGCCATCTGAAAAAAGTGTAAAATCCAGAAAGGTAGGACAGGATATGGAGAACAGGGAGCCTTGTTATGCTGATTGGCAGGATGTAAATTGCCAGCAGCCACCCTGGAGAAGTGTATGGTGTTTCCTGAAACACGTAAGAAACAAAGCAACACAGCCTATGGCACTTCCACTTATGGTCCTATAGATTACGGAAATTAAAATCAAAAACAGAGAGCCACCCCAAAGTTTGGGACGGCTGTGTTCCCAAGAAGCCCGTCTACAGTACCAGGTAAATATCCCAGAAAGCAAAAAATGGATAAATAATTTGTGGCACGTACGTGCAATGCAATATCACTCAGCAATGAAATCTGTGTCATCAGGCCCGTAGCGGCATAGTGAGTGGATGTAGGTACGGTGATTCTACGTGAACTACCTCACACAGAAAAAGAAACATCATAAGATATCACTAATACACGGAATGTAAACTTGACTACACATGAACTGAATTACAAAACAGAACAGGATGTCAAATTTAGAAAACCAACTAGTGCTTGCTTATGGGGAAAGGTGCCTTGGGGTGCTGCATAAAACCAGAGACTGAAATTAGCACAGATAACATTCCATAAGCCAAATATGTAATAGACAAGACCTACACCTTGCTCAACGAAATGGACTCAACACCACATATTCAACGCCTAGGAATATACCTGACTAGGAAGAGTCTTAAAACCCATGGATTTATATGTCTCCGTAAGAGAATCAAGCGTGTGTACAGCGGCATAAACGCAGCAGTGAAAATCTGATAAATCCCATTATCAAAATAAATTTCAAAAACAAAACACAAAGACAGTGAAATAGAGAGCAATTCTTAAATAATTCACTCAGGGCATGTGATGCAACCGGGATTTAACACATCTACACCCAGAGCTGGTTGAGACATAAGGCAGGACACTTCAGGCTGATAGCATTGGAGAGTTTCGGTGAGCAAACGCAGACCCTTTGAAGTCATACTTCATGGTACCCATTCCATGGGTCCCAACTCTCCAGGTTCAAGGGATTCTTCCTCCAGCTAAAACATGCATGGGAAACGCAGAGTATCGTCCACCGGGTGATTGGGAGACCATTTAAAATGCATCTCAGTTTTCAATTCCTGGTCCTCGGGTTCACCATTCCAGATGCTTTACTAACACTCTCCCCACTTGGAGAGTCAGTGCCTTTAACCTCCTCTTTGGCACAGCTTGCCATTTCTGTGCAAGATGAACAGGAATAGGGAGAACCAATGAGAGACTAGCTGTAGGTGTCTGCACGGGCAAATGTAACGCTCATTTCCCACCAGGAAGAGGAATTAACCAAAGGCTCAGTGTGCCCTGCCGCAAACAGATTAGGGCCTGAAGCAATCCTGCGGTTTTGTGCCCAGCTCACAAGAAAGCGAGTTGAAGAAAGGAGCTCAGGGGCACTGTAATTCACAAACCTGCAGAGTTATAAATGACAGCTATCCTCCAAAAATATATTGAAGTAAGCCTGCGAAGGGGACTTGAAATCTGGGTAGAATTTCAGGAAAACGATTGCAGGGGGTAGACTGGAATTGCCCTGAAAGCATAGGAAAAGAGGCACAACGTCGACAATGATGCACTTGGCCAAAAAGGGCGTATGCGTTTTTTCCTGAATATATTCAGGAAAAAACGCGTACGCCCTTTTTGGCCAACCAAGCAAGCCTGTAAAGGAAATCGGCACTACAATGAAGTCTCACTGCCCCCCGGCCAAAAGGGCCATCTGAAAAAAGTGTAAAATCCAGAAAGGTAGGACAGGATATGGAGAACAGGGAGCCTTGTTATGCTGATTGGCAGGATGTAAATTGCCAGCAGCCACCCTGGAGAAGTGTATGGTGTTTCCTGAAACACGTAAGAAACAAAGCAACACAGCCTATGGCACTTCCACTTATGGTCCTATAGCTTACGGAAATTAAAATCAAAAACAGACAGCCACCCGAATATTTGGGATGGCTGTGTTCACAAGAAGCTCGTCTACAGTATCAGGTAAATATCCCAGAAAGCAAAAAATGGATAAAGAAATTGTGGCACGTACGTACAATGCAATATCACTTAGCAATGAAATCTGTGTCATCAGACACGTAGCGGCATAGTGAGTGGAGGCAGGGACGGTGATTCTACGTGAACTACGTCACACAGAAAAAGAAACATCATAAGATATCACTAATACACGGAATGTAAACTTGACTACACATGAACTGAATTACAAAACAGAACAGGGTCTCAAATTTAGAAAACCAACTAGTGCTTGCTTATGGGGAAAGGTGCGTTGGGGTGCTGCATAAAACCAGAGACTGAAATTAGCACAGATAACTTTCCATAAGCCACATATGTAATAGACAAGACCTACTCCTTGCTCAATGAAATGGACCCAACACCACATATTCAACGCTTAGGAATATACCTGACTAGGAAGAATCTTAAAACCCATGGATATATATGTCTCCATAAGAGAATCAAGCGTGTGTACAGCGGCCGAAACGCAGCAGTGAAAATCCGATAAATCCCATTATCAAAATAAATTTCGAAAACAAAACACAAAGACATTGAAATAGAGAGCAATTCTTAAATAATTCACTCAGGGCATGTGATGCAACCGGGATTGACCACATCTACACCCAGAGCTGGTTGAGATGTAAGGCTGAACACTTCAGGCTGATAGCATTGGTGAGTTTCGGTGAGCAAATGCAGACCCTTTGAAGTCATACTGCATGGTACCCATTCCATGGGTCCCAAATCTCCAGGTTCAAGGGATTCTTCCTCCAGCTAAAACATGCATGGGAAACCCAGAGTATCGTCCACCGTGTGATTGGGAAACGATTTAAAATGCATCTCAGTTTTCGTATCCTGGTTCTCGGGTTCACCATTCCAGATGCTTTACTAACACTCTCCCCGCTTGGAGAGTCAGTGCCTTTAACCTCCTGTTGGGCACAGCTTGCAATTTCTGTGCAAGATGAACAGGAATAGGGAGAACCAGTGAGAGACTAGCTGTAGGTGTCTGCACGGGCAAATGTAATGCTCATTGCCGACCAGGAAGAGGAATTAAACAAAGGCTCAGCGTGCCCTGCTGAAAACAGATTAGGGCCTGAAGCAATCATGGGGTTTTGTGCCCAGCTCACAAGAAAGCGAGTTGAAGAAAGGAGCTCAGGGGCACTGTAATTCACAAACCTGCAGAGTTATAAATGACAGCTATCCTCCAAAAATATATTGAAGTAAGCCTGCGAAGGGGACTTGAAAGCGGGGCAGAATTTCAGGAAAACGATTGCAGGGGGTAGACTGGAATTGCCCTGAAAGCATAGGAAAAGAGGCAGAACGTCGACAATGATGCACTTGGCCAAAAAGGGCGTATGCGTTTTTTCCTGAATATATTCAGGAAAAAACGCATACGCCCTTTTTGGCCAACCAAGCAAGCCTGTAAAGGAAATCTGCACTACAATGAAGTCTCACTGCCCCCCGGGCAAAAGGGCCATCTGAAAAAAGTGTAAAATCTAGAAATGTAGGACAGGATATGGAGAACAGGGAGCCTTGTTATGCTGATTGGCAGGATGTAAATTGCCAGCAGCCACCCTGGAGAAGTGTATGGTGTTTCCTGAAACACGTAAGAAACAAAGCAACACAGCCTATGGCACTTCCACTTATGGTCCTATAGCTTACGGAAATTAAAATCAAAAACAGAGAGCCACCCCAATATTTGGGACGGCTGTGTTCACAAGAAGCTCGTCTACAGTATCAGGTAAATATCCCAGAAAGCAAAAAATGGATAAAGAAGTTGTGGCACGTACGTACAATGCAATATCACTCAGCAATGAAATCTGTGTCATCAGGCCCCTAGCGGCATAGTGAGTGGATGCAGGTACGGTGAATCTACGTGAACTACGTCACACAGAAAAAGAAACATCATAAGATATCACTAATACACGGAATGTAAACTTGACTACACATGAACTGAATTACAAAACAGAACAGGGTCTCAAATTTAGAAAACCAACTAGTGCTTGCTTATGGGGAAAGGTGCCTTGGGGTGCTGCATAAAACCAGAGACTGAAATTAGTACAGATATCATTCCATAAGACAAATATGTAATAGACAAGACCTACTCCTTGCTCCACGAAATGGACTCAACACCACATATTCAACGCCTAGGAATATACCTGACTAGGAAGAATCTTAATACCCATGGTTATATATGTCTCCGTAAGAGAATCAAGCGTGTGTACAGCGGCCGATACGCAGCAGTGAAAATCCGATAAATCCCATTATCAAAATAAATTTCGAAAACAAAACACAAAGACAGTGAAATAGAGAGCGATTCTTAAATAATTCACTCAGGGCATGTGATGCAACCAGGATTGACCACATCTAAACCCAGAGCTGGTTGAGACATAAGGCTGGACACTACAGGCTGATAGCATTTGTGAGTTTCGGTGAGCAAATGCAGACCCTTAGAAGTCATCCTGCATGGTACCTATTCCATGGGTCCCAACTCTTCAGGTTCAAGGGATTCTTCCTCCAGCTAAAACACGCATGGGAAACCCACAGTATGGTCCACCGTGTGATTGGGAAACGATTTAAAATGCATCTCAGTTTTCGTATCCTGGTCCTCGGGTTCACCATTCCAGATGCTTTACTAACACTCTCCCCGCTTGGAGACTCAGTGCCTTTAACCTCCTGTTTGGCACAGCTTGCAATTTCTGTGCAAGATGAACAGGAATAGGGAGAAACAATGAGAGACTAGCTATAGGTGTCTGCACGGGCAAATGTAACGCTCATTTCCCACCAGGAAGAGGAATTAAACAAAGGCTCAGTGTGCCCTGCTGGAAACAGATTAGGGCCTGAAGCAATCCTGCGGTTTTGTGCCCAGCTCACAAGAAAGCGAGTTGAAGAAAGGAGCTCAGGGGCACTGTAGTTTACAAACCTGCAGAGTTATAAATGACAGCTATCCTCCAAAAATATATTGAAGTAAGCCTGCGAAGGGGACTTGAAAGCGGGGCTGAATTTCACGAAAACGATTGCAGGGGGTAGACTGGAATTGCCCTGAAAGCATAGGAAAAGAGGCACAACGTCGACAATGATGCACTTGGCCAAAAAGGGCGTATGCGTTTTTTCCTGAATATATTCAGGAAAAAACGCATACGCCCTTTTTGGCCAACCAAGCAAGCCTGTAAACGAAATCTGCACTACAATGAAATCTCACTGCCCCCCCGGGCAAAAGGGCCATCTGAAAAAAGTGTAAAATCCCAGAAAGGTAGGACAGGATATGGAGAACAGGGAGCCTTGTTATGCTGATTGGCAGGATGCAAATTGCCAGCAGCCACGCTGGAGAAGTGTATGGTGTTTCCTGAAACACGTAAGAAACAAAGCAACACAGCCTATGGCACTTCCACTTATGGTCCTATAGCTTACGGAAATTAAAATCAAAAACAGACAGCCACCCCAATATTTGGGACGGCTGTGTTCACAAGAAGCTCGTCTACAGGATCAGGTAAATATCCCAGAGAGCAAAAAATGGATAAAGAAGTTGTGGCACGTACGTGCAATGCAATAACACTCAGCAATGAAATCTGTGTCATCAGGCCCGTAGCGGCATAGTGAGTGGATGCAGGTACGGTGATTCTACGTGAACTACGTCACACAGAAAAAGAAACATCATAAGATATCACTAATACACGGAATGTAAACTTGACTACACATGAACTGAATTACAAAACAGAACAGGGTCTCAAATTTAGAAAACCAACTAGTGCTTGCTTATGGGGAAAGGTGCGTTGGGGTGCTGCATAAAACCAGAGACTGAAATTAATACAGATAACATTCCATAAGCCAAATATGTAATAGACAAGACCTACTCCTTGCTCAACGAAATGGACTCAACACCACATATTCAACGCCTAGGAATATACCTGACTAGGAAGAATCTTAAAACCCATGGATATATATGTCTCCATAAGAGAATCAAGCATGTGTACAGCGGTGGAAATGCAGCAGTGAAAATCCGATAAATCCCATTATCAAAATAAATTTCGAAAACAAAACACAAAGACAGTGAAATAGAGAGCAATTCTTAAATAATTCACTCAGGGCATGTGATGCAACCGAGATTGACCACATCTACACCCAGAGCTGGTTGAGACATAAGGCTGG